>NW_017671407.1:53553-92397 GCF_001879085.1 Nicotiana attenuata
GGTGATTTGTGTGGTACCCAGTTTTCGCTTATCTGAATTATAGAAGAACCTGGTTCTTCTAAGTGTTCCAACTACTACTGTTTGCGGAATAATAAATACAGAAAATAAAAGACACAAAGATTTTTTACGTGGAAAACACCTGGCTCAAAAGGTGAAAAAACCACGACCTACTACTCAGTAGGATTTTCCCAAACTTGCACTAAAATCACTGAGCCAAAACATCATTTACAAAAACTATTTGTAAACCTAAGGATTAACTCTAATCCCGTGTGGCAAACAACCTCAACTGTTGCGACAACTTCAAGTTAGCTATAACTTGAACACTCTAGGCACCTAATACAATTGCTTCTATGAAAGCTGAAAGGTACAATTTTAAACCACCTACTACAATTGAACTAGAATAAAAGATAGACACAATGGAACTAGTTCTTCTATCTCGTTCAAGTAGCTTCAGAAGTGCACACTCAAATCACACATATTTGCTTACAAAATCGCCTTGCTCTTTTGCTCTCAATTTAGTTTAACTTCTGCGTAAGTGCATACATGTAAAAGAGAACAACACTGACGTTTAATAGGTTAGTAATCAGAGTTTGATTGGGACTCAATTGCCGCTCTTCTATCGTGGAAGAGTTCATGATGATCTCAAACTCTAACACTATCTTCATCCTAGATTGGTGTTCTCTTCATATAAGGAGACTTTTTTCCCTTATCTAATATGTAACCTTTTCGATCAGATCAGGAGATATTGCAGCTTGATCAGTAGGTCTTATCTCCTTCACGTGCATCTCACATGTATAGGTTGATCATGACTGTGCTTCACAAGATGGACCTGGTCCATGCCTGAGTTCTTTTGTCAATCTTCAAAACTTCACCTGTTCTTGGGCCAACAAATTCCCCCTTTTTGATGATGACAAACTCTGTGCTTTTTACTGATTTGGAACCTGTAAGAACTCAGCTTAACCATCAGTACTAACTTTAGAAAATTCACTTATCATCAAGGACCAGGTTTATTAGGTTATAAATATCACTTATTTTAGAATGTGTAAAGCACAATGTCTCTTCCCCCTTTTGGCATTATCGAAAAGTTGCATACAAAGTGTGATTCCCAGATTTTAATAAGTACTCATGGCCACTAGGGCAACTGCAAGTGCAATCATGGTGCAATCATCAATAATCAAGCAAACATATTAAACTATTAAGGACAGATTAATCATTGAACAAGAGTAAGACAGTAGTTATCATTGACAGAGATATGTTTCCACCAACAATCCACAAAAAGAAAGAAAAACATCCAAACCATGAGCAAAAACAAAATATAGAAAAGTCCCTAATCTGGGTAACTGAGGTACTAAACAAGTTCAGGCGACAAAAACTAGAAGTCCTAAGGCTTGGAGGAACTAGAGGGTTGGGTTTGGGTTTGGAGAAGATTCAGCATGTTATGAAGAATTCCATTATTCTTCTCGTTTTCTTTGGCAAGCTCAGTTCTGAGACCATCCCTCTCAGATTCCACTTCAATCACACGAGCCTTGAGCCTAGCTATTTCAGCATCCTTGGTTGCACATTCCTAAACCAGAGCCTAACTTTGTTGTTGATGGGTGTCTTCTGGGATGAACCATGTTCATGTGGGATGGCATTGACTGCATAGTCACAAGCAAGAAGAGTATTGATGCCAAAGTGATCCTTGCTCGAGGCCATTTCCCATTTCTTCAGAGGCACATTGAGCCTGTTTAGAACTGTGGTTAGAATAAAGCCATAGGGAGTAGCATGAGCCTTGGAGCCATTTATGACCCTGTCTAGCAGCTTGATAATAAAGGCAGGACAGTTGATTTGTTTTCCTCTCTCCAGGCACTCCATAAGAACTAGATCCATGTAATTAGCAATGTGCCTTCTCTCCTGTCAGGGCAATAAACACTTGTTGACAAATTCAAACATGACCTTGTGCTCAGGCCTCATTTCACTTTTCTGCACAGCCCTAGCTTCATTCACATCTTCTGAATCACAAAACCTCCTGGTGATTGCAAGAGCAGTGGGGACAGAGTCCAGGCATGGCCACCTTTGCCTTGTATAGTCATCAAACCCTTCAGAGGGTATGTCCAGGATCTCTCCCAGTTTCTTTGTATCAAACTGCACTTGGACTCCTTTCACCAGGCCACTAACAATGCTTCCTTAACCGCAACATTTGCCATAAATTCAATTAGCTCATTTCTGGCTAGCCTACCATCCATCTGAAGAACCATGTCCTTCCATCCCTGAGCAGCTAAAGCATCCACTAATGTCATCATTCCTGGTTCCACCAGGTCTTTCAGCAGGTCTGCTGGCTGTAAGATACAAGAGTGAACCAATCATACCCCTATACAACTTCTGATCAACTGATGAACCAGGTTCATCAATGTCTAATTTAGTGGCAGTTGCAATGGGGGTGTCTATTTCCTTTGATTCATCCATTTTAAACTTTTTGATCAGCTCTTTTGCACACTTCTGCTGATGGATCATGGTTCCATTTGGGCTTTGTTTGATCTATAAGCCTAAGAAAAAGTTAAGCTCACCCATCATACTCATTTCAAACTCACTCCCCATTAATTTTGCAAAATCCTTACTTAGTTTATCAGTGGTGGCCCCAAAGATTATGTCATCAACATATATTTGTACCACAAGGAGATCCTTACCTTTTTCCCTTAAGAATAGGGTACTGTCAATTTTACCTCTTTTGTAGCCATGTTCAAGCAGAAATTTGGACAGTCGTTCATACCATGCTCTAGGAGCCTGCTTGAGTCCATAGAGAGCCTTGTCTAATTTGTACACATGCTCAGGACATTCCTTGCTCTCAAGCCCTGGAGGTTGTTTCACAAACACCTCTTCTTTCAGGTAGCCATTCAGGAAGGCACTTTTGACATCCATCTGATGGAGAGTGAATTCCATGTGTGCTGCAAAGGCTATGAGGAGTCTTATTGCCTCTAGTCTTGCAACTGGAGCAAAAGTCTCATCATAATATATACCCTCCTCTTGGCTGTAACCTTGGACCACCAGTCTTGCCTTGTTTCTTGTAACTGTTCCATCTTCATCAAGTTTGTTTCTGAAGACCCATTTTGTGCCAATAACTGATCTGTCCTTGGGTCTTGGAACTAGATGCCAAACTTGACTTCTCTCGAACTGATTGGTTTATCTGACATTGCATTCACCCAATCTGCATCCTGCAAAGCCTTAACATTTTTAGGTTCAATAAGAGATAGGAAGGCATTAAAAGCACACAAATTCTTTAATTGTGATCTAGTTTTGACTCCAGATGTTGGATCAGTTATTATGTTCTCAATAGGATGAGAACTTTGATACTTGTGAGGTTTCACAACCAACTGATTTCTGCTAGATGTTTCTCCCATGTTCTGTTGCTGAGGAACAGGGTCATGAACAGGTTCTTTTAGGGGATTAGTCTCAATTATTCTTTGAACAGTTCCCCCTGTCAGGTTGCCCTGGATGGAAGAACCTGTTCCATCACCTGTTCCTTCTTTTGGTGCCACTTTAACTTGTGCTGAGACTTCAGTCAAATCCTTTACCAGTCCAATGGCTTCATCTTCATGTTCCTGTCTCTCAGAAAGAATGTTAGTTTCATCAAACATTACATGCACACTTTCTTCCACGCACAAAGTTCTTTTATTGAACACTTTATATGCTTTGCTATATGAAGAATATCCCAAGAATACTCCCTCATCACTTCTGGGATCAAACTTACCTAGGGAGTCTTTTCCATTATTTTGCACAAAGCACTTGCATCCAAATGCCCTAAGATGGGATATATTTGGTTTTCTCCCTCTAAGTAACTCACAGGGAGTCTTCTCTACAAGAGGTCTAGTCATGCATCTATTGATAATGTAACATGCAGTGTTTACAGCCTCTGCCCAGAAGCTGTGGGGCAGTTTACTAGAAAGAAGCATAGTCCTAGCCATGTCTTCAAGAGTCCTGTTCTTTCTTTCAACTACTCCATTTTGTTGAGGAGTCCTAGGGGCAGAGAAGTTATGATCTATACCATGCTCATCACAGAATTCAGCAAACATAGCATTTTCAAATTCAGTTCCATGATCAGACCTAATGGATGCAAGTTGATTACCAAGTTGTTTCTGAGTTTTTCTAAAAAAAGCAGTAAACATGAAAAATGCTTCATCTTTAGATGTTAAAAATAGTACCCAGGTAAATCTAGAATAATCATCAACAAGTACCATCACATATTTCTTTCCACCTCTGCTCAAGGTTCTCATTGGACCACAGAGATCCATATGGACCAGCTCCAACGTCTTGGTTATGCTTACCATTTTCTTGCTTTTGAAGGATGATCTTACCTGCTTCCCCCTTGCACAGGCCTCACAAACTTTGTCATCCTTGAACTTGATGTTAGGTAGCCCTATCGCCAAGTCCTTACCTCTTATCACTAAAGTCTCATCCTAACACTTTCATATACTCCCAGATATAAATAAAACACACAGTAAGCCATAACCATTCCTCAGGTCAACCATTCATGAAGCCACTTCTCCTTTGGCAACAACCATAGCAAATTTCTGAGTAGAACCTCAATATACCCCTCCAATATGCTGAAACCGAAACCGTTTGTATTCATTCTAGATCCCAACAATCTCATCTGATTTCAACACAACTACTCAGGTGACATGACACACCAATACAATCTAAAGCCACAACTCGTGCAATCCGCGCACTAATAAGCAACGATCTGAACGTACTCAAACCATGAAAATGACTCAGATGAGAGAGCTGTACCACAAGCTCACCAATACCATCACAACACAAGGCTGAGAACCCGTCTCACATCATAGAAATAGAATACACGAATCTAACCCGAAAGGTCATATCTCCACGTAGCTTCGCTACAATGCGCGATCCTATCCAAACACTGCTCCACATGAAACACCTCAAGTCACTATGCCCAAAACCATCAACCAAGCCAATTTGATGCCTAGCACCCAAAACTGAACCACCATAACCATGGAGAAGCAAATGACGCAATGACACACCAGCACGAAGGAACATATCCAATGTGCAACAAATCATGCAACACCCAAATACCCATCTCATTCAAATCCGGCTATGAAGCCCCACTGAAACCGCAGCATTTGTGCATATAACCACCAAATATCAACTCCTCGTAACACAAGAGGGTAACTCACATATCACGAATAAGCTCAACAACAATCGAATGGCACATCTCTCAACAGTAGCAGTTTGGAGTAAACAAATCTGACCAGGTGCAGAACACACATCCATGATGGACCTACCAATGAACCCCAAATCAACTCTGGTCACCCACAATAGATAATTAACTCTTTGAAGGTTCGCAATGACTGAATCATGGCACATACTACCCTCTGACTAACCTTAGCTATTTTCTCACGGTCCATAACCACAAAGCCATTTAATCACGGAAACTCTCAGTCTCTCAATCCATAAATCACGCGAATCGCCATATCTGATCCCAGCTACACTGCCCGAACATCTAACACACATCTGATACTCGATTATTCCATGAGGGATACTCCTATAATTCTTCTGTGCTACCGAGCCAACCTGAATATCAACAGTCGATCCAACAAGAGAGTGCCACAATACTAATGAAGTATCCTTAATTCAAACACATTGCCCTTTTTCTGAAGTTTATACCCTTGTCAAGACACACCATTTAGTAATATCATTTACCTAATCATCTGAAACTGTCATGCTGTCTAAGAATTTATAACCTTCCTTTCAGAACTGAACTGTGACCTTACCCATGCCAATCTCAACCCTACACAACATACCACATATACCATGCCATCCTGTGATAAGTATGAGAACTTCATAATCCCTTCCAAGCCACAATCAAATATATACTCAACTAGTCAAGAACTTTCCATTTGATCCCATCTAGGAGAAAATCACTATACATCTCATGCTCCTCATGCCAGCAGAAATCACACATCTCTAACCATGGTAGAAATTATGAAAAACTCTACGAATCCCCTTTTGCACAAAACCGAACCATCAGAACTGACTCCCTCTAACTCAACCAAGCTACAAGCAATCCAAACCTAAGAGTATTGCCACGAAACACCTGTGGAAACCCGCCGCTTCATAAGCACTCAAGAACCGATCATATCCATTACCATGCCAATCCGGCCTACTACCAAGCTATCCCATCTATCCGAGTTCCCTTGTGACTCACCTTCAACTTGATATTCCTTCTTGCTATAACATCACAATTTCTCAACCTAGACTTACCACACGAAACCCAAGCACAAAACCACACCGTCTAAAACTCATAGGCCGCTGAATACTCTCTTAAATATCCCTAAAAGCTCCACCTTCAAAATAATTTACTCCGAAGAGACTTCCTGATACTGACACATAGAATCCACAATATACAGCAAATACCACAAGTCTTGACTTCTTCCAATGAAAACTCAGTTTCTGGCCACATATGCAACTTCACAATACCCAATTGTTATATGTAGAATCTTGAACACATTAGAACCATTCTCGCAAGTCATCCACTCTACTCAAACCGCAATTAGCCCGATCAAAAGAACCGAACACCCTGTGCCTCATTAGCATTCTGATACGGCCAAATGTAGCCTCATCTCAATACAACCAAGCAACCTCCTGCTCTATGCACCGAGCATCTTTTACCAATGACAACTCAAGACATCCCGTGATTTCTCCTTCCCCATGAAACATAATGTAACCTTTGTCGATATCTTCCTTTACTCGAGCCATTCTCGGTCTCAATTCCCGCAAGTCATAGCTAATTCACTCGTACACCTCAAACTGGAACCAACATAGCACCTAACCGTGCAATCGACTGCTCACAGCAGACTCCCCCACTTGGCTCGAAGCCACAGATCGAGATACACTCAATAACTCATAACACTTTTACTCTATTGATGCCACAATACCATAGTGAGATTAAACTCAAATCATTTGTAAGCTTGTGAAAACACCAATCATCTAGTACTGTAAATCTTCCGCAAATCTCGCATTCATCCCCGCAACAGTTAAGCCCACTCTCTTAAGCGACCCGAAATTTCAAATTTCAACACGTACTTTTCAATTACACATGAGATCTTCTAACATACACATAAGGATCACACCACTTCAGAACACTCCGCAGGAGATAACCCACCTGCTTCGCCTCAATATAACATTTCTGTATACCTTCCACCGTCATACACATTACACAGTCACTTAGTCTTCCTGAGTCCGAACTCATACCGCAACATGAAATTTACTTCACCATCAACTGGGAAACATGAAAAGATTCTTCACACACCCATAACTCGCCGCTTCCAATTCATAGAATACATCTTGCAGTCACAACATACTCGTCACATAGTTACCCACCCGACACTCCCACTAATAGGGACAATACCGAACATATAAGTTCAGAACACTTGCTCACACAATCAGCACCTCGGTGCTCAAGCCATAGGCAAAGATCTGGCCTCAAGTCCTCCAGACTGGCCCAACATTAACTCACAGAGATCACATCTCGCCCCTCGATTGCCATCAAGGCACATCTGATACTGAGCGCTCATGCGCGCATACGAATGCGTGGAAGGAATTTCAAGAGTTACTTTTCAAGATGAATCAAGGACGCACGATAAGAATTCAAGAATGTGAAGTTTTCCTAAAGGTTCTGCAGCCGCTCGAGGATAAATACAGACGTCTCCGTACCGATCTGCGAGACTCTACTAAACCTGCTCATGACTCGTGAGACCTATGTAACCTAGGCTCTAATACCAACTTGTCACGACCTAAACCCAGACCCAATCGTGATGGCGCCACTCGTGGGGACAAGGCCAGCCAACTAACCTAATTCATCCTTTTGAAACAGTTAAACAGTTCATAAGCAGTATAAACATGACTTAATGATATTAATTAGCGGAAGTACAACCCAACACAGCCCAAACCGGGGTGTCACAAGTCACGAGTATATATTAGAGTGTAAATACAACTACAAGGTCTAAAATATACAAAACAGGAATAATGAACGAAAGAGAGAAAAGCGGTGCTGCGAACGCCGGCAGTCACCTCGCTAAACTCCTATAACTCTGCCTCCGATCTGCCAAAACCCGCTACCGAGCGAATAAATACCTGCATCTGCACACGAGGTGCAGGGAGTAAAGTGAGTACTCCAACTTAGTGAGTAAAAAAGGTAAATAACAACTGAGCAGTAAGAAATCACGTATAGCAACCGACATGCCGTATAGAAGCAGTGTAAAATCCTTTGAGAAAAAGCAGTGAAGCTGTGAAATCTTTAAAAATACCATAGCTCAGTTTAAAACCTCTTTCGAAAATGACCTTGCTCAACAGTTACACAATGATCGCAAAATAGTTAGTGCCGATAAGCACAGAAAATCTGCCCCTCGCGCACAAATACCACAGTATAACAGGCAAAATGACAAGTAAATATGAAAGATGAACACATAGAAGTTCGCCCCTCGGGCAATATCTCAAAACAGTACCAGCCCCTTGGACTCACTCTCAGAACACTCTCAGCCCCTCGGGCTCCCTCTCTCTCAGATCACTCTCAGAATAGTATCATATAGTAATGGCTGCGGCGTGCAGCCCGATCCATATATCGTCGACGGCGCTCACTGGGGGTGTGAAGACTCCGGGAAGGGCCCCTTAAGGCCCAAGCGCAATATCAAGCCACCTCGTGGCATCATCTCTCGGCACTCGGCACTCGGCCTCACATCACTCAAGCCATCTCGTGGCATATAAATGTATCTCAGGCCCTCGGCCTCATATCACTCAGCATATCCTCACATATGGCCCTCGGCCTCCCTCAGTCCGAAAATTATCACAAGCCCCTCGGGCATTAGTAAAATAGTAGTTCTCAGCCAAAACATCATTTAGAAATATCATTTGAGTTTCAAATCTGAGTAAAAGTGGCTGAGTTTGTAAAACAGTAGATATCAACAGGACTGAGTTCATGTAGTAAGTCAAAACAGTGAGGAAGCAGTGATGAAAAATCCCCGAAGGGTTCAAATAATTGGCACGAAGCCCAAATATGGCAATCAGCCCAAATCATGATGATAACAAATAAGTTTCAGTCAAATATGCGGTAGAATCATCAATCGGGACGGACCAAGTCACAATCCCCAGTAGTAAAAGACCCCACGCTCATCATCCAGCGTGTGCCTCACCTCCATAGTACTACGATGTGCAAATTCGGGGTTTCAAACCCTCAGGTTATCATTTACAATCATTACTCACCTCGAACCGGCGAAATCTCTAGCTCGCGATGCCTTTGCCCCTAAAATCGGCCTCCACGCACGTCGAATCTATCCAAAATCAGAACGAATACGTCACAATATGCTAAGGGAACAAAGCCCAAGCGAAAACAATCAATAACGGGCACAAATCCCGAAATTACCAAAACCCGAGCCCCGGGCCCACTTCTCAAAACTCAGAAATTTTCACATCAACGGGTTCCTTATCTCCTCACCAGTTCATACATATCAAAAGTTCTCAAATCCGACCCCAATTGGTCCTTCAAATCCCCAAATCAAATTTCAAAATCTCAAGCCCTAGTTTCTTCCATGTTTAGCTTAAGTTCCATGAATTTCTAGGTTAATTTCACATTAAATCACGTTTTAGGTTCAAAAATCTTACCTCCAATCAATCCTCCTTGAATCCCTCTTTAATCACCTTCAAAAAGCTCTCAAAATGCTCAGCTATGGAGGAAAAATGACTCAAAATCACGGATGAAATGTTTTATAAACTTTCTGCCCAGTTCTGAACTTCCTTCATCGCGTTCGCGACCACAGCCTCGCGAAAGCGAAGCACATCTTTTAATTTCCCAAAATCAACCCTATGCGAATGCGACCTATACTATACGAACGCGATGCTCTAGACTTATACACCTACGCGAACGCAGTCCCACATACGCGAACGCGAAGAACAACTGCTCCTGGACCTAAATCCTTATACGCGAACGCGAATGACCTCCTGCGAACGCGAAGCATCAGCTCCCAGCCTTTCGCGAACGCCAACCCTCGAACGCGAAGGCTAAACTCTGTCCATCCCAAGATCCTTCTACGCGAACGCGACATACCCCTCGCGAACGCGAAGGGTTAATTTCTGCAACACCTGAACTCCCAAAATCTGCAACTTTTAAACTTCAAAAATGGTCCGATTGACCATCCGAAACTCACCCGAGGCCACCGGGACCTCAACCAAAAGCACCAACACATCCTTAAACCTCATTCAAACTTGTTCCAATCATCAAAACACCTCAAACAACATCAAATTACCCAAAACTCATCGAATTCAAGCCTAAGTTTTCTAAAAACTTCCGAAACACGCTTTTGATCAAAAACCCAACCAAACCACGTCCGAATGACCTAAAATTTTTCACACATATCATAAACGACACAACGAAGCTACAGAAACTCTCGGAATTCCATTCCGACCCTCGGATCAAAATCTCACCTATCAACCGGATATCTCCAAAATACTAACTTCGCAAATTCAACCTAATCTTCACNACCACATTCGAATGACCTGAAATTTTGCATACACATCCCAATGACATAACGAAGCTACTGCAACTCTCCAAATTCGATTCCGACCTCTATATCAAAATCTCACCTATCTACCGGAAAACGCCGAAATTTCACTTCCGCCAATTCAAGCCTAAGCCTTCCACGGACTTCCAAAATGCATTCCGATCACGCTCCTAAGTCCCAAATCACCCAACGGAGCTAACCAAATCATAAAAATTCCGATCCGAGTTCATATACAAATAAGTCAAATCTTGGTCAAATCTTTCAAATTTAAAGCTTTCAACTGAGACTGTTCTTTCAAATTCATTCCGATTTTTCCTGAAACCAAAACCAACGATCTACATCAGTCATAATACATTACACGGGACAAGTCATGCCCGAGAACTGGCGATCAAAGCGCAAAAGCTCAAACGACCGGTCGGGTCGTTACATTTTTTGGGACATAATATTACATCTAACATGATCGAAATTGTTATATATTTTTGCTATAATTCTTCAAACAATAATCAAATTAACACTAATTAAAAAAAATTGTATCTTTCCTTTATAGTTATTGGAATGAACGGCTAGGTCATATAGCTTCTAGGAAAAAAATGAATAATTAAGTAACAATGTAAGGTCTAAAACTGACTAATACTGAATGTGTATTTTACAACCAATAACTTATTACGTATACAAAAAACTATAGAGGGCCATTTATTGGACTAGCTGAAAAATAAAAATAATAATGAATGTCAACTTATTTTGAATACTTATTGTTTCATTCTTATTTCTTCTATTTTGAATTTTAACCAAGTTAGTTTTTAACCAAGTTACCAAGAATTAATAAAGATAAAAGCATAGAAGAATTAATTAAATGTAAATAGTCAATAGTAAAGAAAATGAAAGAAAAAACAGTGTGGTCTCCCAATTAAATGCATGAGATGGAAAAATTATTAATGTGCTTAAAGCTAGGATCGAACTCCCGTCGCTTGGAAGACAAACCAGAACCTCTCCAAGCGACATCAAACGCCATTTTGTTGAGTTGGGTGCCACTTAATTCTATTTGGCAACATTATCTGTATGTATACATACTAGATGGGATCGGCCCGGGCCCCAACACTTTGGATTAGAGTGTGTTTTATTTCGGTAAATATTGTTTGATAGCGTAAAGAGTATCATGGCAACATAAGAATCACTTGTAAGATTGGTTCATTTTCCAAGCAGGAGTACTTGCAATACGAAAGAAGTTTTGCGTTTTATCATTGCCGAGATAAAACTAACATAAAAAGAAGCTAATATCAAAAAGAAGCTCTAGCAGATTTACGACATAATATTGTTAAAGGACAATTCTTCACCTTGACACACTCTTCAATTCCATAAAAATCAAGTGTATCAAAACAAGAATTATGGTAATTAGGATGGATAGCGGCAATGATTAAAGAGGAAAGTGAAAGAGTCTGATGTAGTTTTCTTTTTTGAGAACTTTCCCTATATGCCTGATTTATTACTGTAGAGTAGACAAGCTAGTGGTGTTTAGTTATGTGGCTTTCTATTGTAGATCGTACCTTTGTGATTAATATATTTCTATGGTCTGTGAGATGTTAAGGGCTAGGAACTCTGTTGTCTTTCACTTGTAATTATAACGGATTACACTGCTTTGTGTAGTTCCTGTTTATAGCTTTAGTAATTGGTTTTTGAGGCTCTGCTAAGATGGCATTTTATGTTTATTTTATATTATTATTGTGTTTCTCATTTGGAGGTTCTTCAGAACCAACACAATAACTTAAAAATATTCATCTTGGTGGTGAAGGAAAAGAATTCAGGTAACTGCAGTAGTACAGTTGAGAGACCAAAACCATTCAACTTTTCTAGGGCCTATTGGATGTGACTCCAGCCACACTTTAATTTGCACTTAAACCAAAAATTATCCCGATAAAATTGAAGCATGACATTTTTGGCCGAAATACACGGTACAAAATCACCATTCTGGGAAAATTTGAGATAACTCTGGCGATATAACCAAGCGATTAAACACTAATCCGACAGTTGTGTCTCAAGTCGCTACAAATGAAAATATAATAAATCAATATCTTAGCCAGATCAGCCCCTGAAAAGCTTTAATCGAGGCACTTATTTGCAAAGAGTAGTTTACAGCAATTGAGTGTCTTGTCATGTATCAATGATACTGGAAAGTCAGATCATATCTATCAAAGACAATGTATAATAGCGTCACAAATTTATCAAACTCAACCATGTACTTCTTATAGCTAAAGAGTGCCATTGGGAAAGAGTTCCTTTATAAGCAAGTGACTTGTATGAACAGGCTGCACATTGCAAAGTTCAGCAATGTACAATTCTAGCCTCAATCAATCCACTAAAGATACATTCTTCATAGCAATTACTGAATCTTTGCATAGAAGAGCATGTTTGTAACATTGATGTCAAGCAGACAAGATATACAGCAACATTACATTCAGTTTCTACATTTCAATAAACAAACTGGTATGTACAACATCTGGAGGCCGCTCCAATATCCAAAAATAATACCAATTGCCTTCAAAAACATAGGCATACGCTACTGATAACTATTTACGCAAAAAATGTGGAACACTTTGTTAAGGCGGCCAAATATCTGAACTTTGTTAAAAGATCGGTATGATCTGGCAAAATGTTGTCAAAATGTGTCTATACATTGCATACCGTTTGAGCGAACATCACTGCCTCGACAATCTGTACAAATAAAATATTCATTCTAAGAACATTAGTACATGGTAAAATATGGTATTTGAGTTTCTAACCTTGACTGTGGCTGTGGTAGAGTACTTGGTTCCCTTTTTCGTTTCTTAATTGCTTTTGCATCAGTCACAAGTATTGGCTCTTCTTCCATAATTCTGTCGGTACCACTCGCAGATGTTGACTCTTCTGGTAGAAACATGGTTCGTTTTTCATTGTGATAAAAGAACTAGAGAACCTGCATTTTTGTCTAGTGTTCTAGATGATGACCTTTGTAGCTGAACTCTGAACAATTTATCTGCAAGTAGTTGATTGATATGGGCAACACGGAATAACTCATTCTGCAAACAGATAGTAAAAATAATGGATATCATATCAGAGTATTATATTAACTTTGTTGACTTATGTTAACTGCAATGTTGTATGCGTATGTACCTTAACACTGGTGATATCATATATTTGTTCAGCTGTCATTGACAACATTCTTTCGCCCAAGCCTTCAGACACTGTTGCTGTTGCTGTGCCAGTTTCGTCTGTAATTTCTACCTCAAAGTGGCACCTATGATGTGGTATGTTGTAAATTATTTTAGTTGAGGTACAATGGATGGCATACAATATCAAATATTGAAAATGACATAATCTTATTAGTTGTAGTTGTTACCTTGGAATTAACATTCGTGGCAATCTGCAGTTTATGCATTGAATCTCCCTTTTTATTTTGCTCCGAACAAGATGGTTACATTCAGAACAACCTAGCAGGTAAAATCGGTTGAAATGCTCAGGTAGAGAAATTTCTCCTTCGACGTAAAAAGTTTCCGCCTGCAAAGTCTTAACACGGAGAAACAATAGGAGGAAAATTTAGTGGGTAAGAGACAAAATGACTTGATTTTTTGTTATCTTTATACAACTATAAGTAATACCTACTGCACATTAAACAAAAAGAACAATATTAGATCAATAAATACTGCAAATAACATGAAAGGGACAAAAGTTTGTTACACTTCTGAACAAATCTGCTCAGAACCTATTTTAACTTTGAGGAGGCAATCATTTCTACTGAAGACTTATCTTTAACTTTAGCTATGTAATTGAGAGAAGCTTTAGATAAAACTTCCAATTGTGAGCACGTGGTTTTTGCAACGCTTAAACTACTCCTATAGAATTCATTAGAAGTAGATTTTTTTTTTCTTTTAGTATTTGAATTTTTGAATTAATTGCATGATTTTGTGTCTTGTTTGCATTTTTGTGTGCATTTTTAGTTGCCATAGTTCATAAAAAGGTTACAAAAATAGTGCATTTGCATTTAGAATTCGATTTTACATTTTTAGTTTTGCTAGTTAATTAATATTACTAAAATAAGAGAGAAAACAACAAAAAATAAATCTTTTACATTTTTTGTTCTTTTAATTTCACTTTTTGTTTAGTTTCCTTTCAAATTAGGATTTAGTTTATTTTTAGAAAATTAATTAGTCTAAATTTGGGAGTTAAAATAGGTCTGGTTAGTTTTAATTTTGCAAAGAAATATATAAAACAAATAAATAAATAAAAAAACAAATGAAAGAGTGAATTAATAAAAGAATCAGGCCAGTTTGTATTGGGCCAAATCCAACTCTAGCCCAATCAACCCCTCAAATCTGGTCAAGACAGCCCAACCCAACCCCTGATCCGGTCCAAAGACGCCCAAAACGGCGTCGTTTATAGCCACTCAATCCAAGCCGTTCGTCCGCCCAAATCTAACGGTCCTGAGTGATTTTTGTTTTTGTAATAAAACTGTCCGAATTTCTCCATTAACCCTAGATCAGATCCCCTTCCTCGTACCCTTTGTAACACCACTGTCCCCCACCGCTACCCACCGTCAGTCCGTCGTTCCTCCGCCGTCTGCCGCCGGCCGGAAATCGCCTTCGCCGGCGGCGATGCTCCAATCACGCCCAAAATTACCCCATCTCTTCTCCTCACTCCCCTCTCCCCAAATCCACCCTTAGTCTGTCTCAAATCCTACCCAATCTCCTCAAATCTACCAAACCCTAGGCGCCGCCACCACCGTGCACGGCGGCGGCTCCAAATGACTCCAAAATAACACCATAGCATCCTTTAACCTTCCTCATTCCTAATATCCAACCAGATTCCTTTGAACATCATTAAAACGGCTCGAATTTTTAATCATAGAGCCGGCAGAACCCTAGAAATTCATTTTTGCTCGATTTCTTGAGTCTGATATGGGATTTGAGTCACGAAGCAATATTTTCGTTTGTTCTTTGAGAAGAACAAATGCTTAACATTGTTCCGAGGCTCGAATCGAGTTTCCAATCCCGTTCGACCTTGCATAGGTGAGCTTCTCCTATTTCTTGAGTTAGTTTGAATATATTTTTTTTCTCTGTTTCTGTTAATTTGTTCATCCTTTCCTTATGCTCTTTCTCTTCTTTCTTTTTTCTTTTTTTAGGCAGTAATCAGTACTTGTGTTTTTGTCATTTAAATTTTTATTTTTTGATTCCTCCTCCGTTCTTACTGATAGTAGTTTAAATTCATGAATTAGTGTTCAATCGTTACTTGTTGAATTCATGTTGATGAATTAGTACTGTAGTTTGCTTATTGATGTTATTTAATCATAGGTCTGTTGAGTGTTATTATATGATATTTTACTGGGTTCTTAATTGTTTAACAGTTTACTGCTTATTGGTTCAACGTTACATATTAATTAGAGTTAAATTTTAGTTTTGGTGATTGGTTATAGCTGATTTAGACTCACTAGGATTAACTATAGTTAAATTTTAACTAAGGTAAAGGGATTTGGGTGGGTTAGTAATTTCAGGGGCAATCAAGGGTAGTTTAGGCATACAAAATGGGCTGGTTTGTTAAGGATTAGTAATTTCAGAACCAAAATAAGGGTAAGATAGGCAATTCAAGGGTAGGGAATCTAGTAAGAACTTCCTAGAAGCTTCTAGATGTGGGTTTTAAGGTAAATTTCAGAATATAAGTGAGTTAACTTGAGAAACAAGTCAATAAATAGAGGACTAATCTGAAAATAAAAGAGGGACTAAAAAAGAAAACTGAAAATCTGAGGGCTGCCCCATTTTGCCTATAAAAAGGCATGCCAATGCCTTAAGGAACAAGTTTTGGGAGCCACCAAAGTCTCCCCCCAAAAAACCCCTTTCTGCAAATCTGAGTTTCAGATTTGATTTTCGTTTTAGATCTAGCTCTTCGAAAAACCAAAAACAACAAAAACAATAGAAAAACCAAAAAATATTACTGTTTCATTAAAATTCTAAGTGATTAACAACTGTTAGCTATTGATTGGATTTTCCTAGCTTAATCTCTGGTAATCGAAGTGCAAAAGTGTTTCTGGTTGGTGTTCGAGTAGATTTTGGGTTCAGTTTGAGGCATTTAGGATCAATTTGGGTGCTGTGTTGGTCTGATTTGATTCTGAGTCCATTTGGAAGCCATTTGAGCTTATTCGAACTAGCTTTGGGGTTAAGCTGTGGGTTCAGTGAACTGCTTTGGTCATCTGATTGTGTGCTAAAATTCTATAAATCATCTCTGGTCTTTGAGGAACTATTTTTGGGTCAAAACTTATTCCAATTACTACTGGTTGTGATCCTGTTAAATTTCTGTTGTTGCTGCAAGTTATTACTCCCGCTGATCTCCTCTTCTTCATTATATTTTCACATCCAGGTACACACCTTCAATTGATGTAACTCTGAGTTGAAGTCGAAATAAAATTCATTCACGACTTGGCTGCCCGATGATGTACTCGTTTGGATTGATAACTTGTCAACACCTAGACACATGTTGATTGCTATGTAGTAGTTTAATTTAGTTTTACATGATTTGTATAACTAGGACTGTTAATTAGTGGACTGTTAAAATAATTAGACGTGCTCCTGGAAATGTGATTGGTTGAGCTTGGGTTGCTAGTGTGATGAAGAATCTCAGTGGGCCTTCATATGCATTTCATTGTTTGTTTTGGATTATTTAAACTTGGAATCATCTAGTTATAGTTTTCACATAGCTAGTACCTGTTTAGCTCAAAGTTATTTCGGTTTTTAAAAGAAGAATCAGAAACATTTGGATTTGGGTTTGATTTTGAAATCTAGTTTAATTTCAAACTTAACCTGTGTTGTGCTACAGCAATTCATATCTTCGTTAATATGTAAGTGTTAATAACTTTAGGTTAACGGTTCAAATCAATAGTTTACTTGAATTGAATTATGCATCATCACTTAGACTGGCTTGAGTTAGTTAACCTGTTCGAATTTAGTCCAGTTAGAGTTCGTGAGGGATCATTGCTTCAGTAGTTCGAGTGCGTGAGTATTATTTTTCCGTGATTGCCAACTGTTGGAACACATCTAGAGTAATTTGAAGTAATTCCAACAAACCTTTGTTTAATTTAATTGTGGTTCAATTGAGTTTAAAGGGTCAGGGATATAACAACCTATTCCCAAGCGTTTGGGCCTCAGGCCATCTGCTGCGCAGGCCCAGGTTCAGAGTTCATTTCCTTCACATTTGGACCTGGGCCAATGCCTGGTTTACCTCAGCCCAATAACAAATTATTTAGGACTTTTTCTTGTGTTTTTAGAGACAAAATAATTAGAAAAATCATAGTCGCTTTAGGATCAGCCTTTGAATAAAAATGAGATGAGCCTCGCCAAACAAAACACATAAATTGCGGGGCCCTCGATAAATGTTTACATAAATACTTAGACTCCGGGATGGGCCGTTTAGCGAATTTCACGGCTTTCCCCAAAGATAATAACGCGATAGTCTCTTTAGGCACGCACTTTAAACAATTTTACCTTCCTAAATACGGGTGCACATTTATGTGACCCAAATCCAAATCTCAACGAAGTCGAAATGTGTCAAAAACCGCGGGTGCATTTATGTGACGTGGTTCGAGACGTGTTTTCACGACGTTGCAATTCTCTAAAAAATAATAATAATAATAATAAAGCGGTTCAAAATAAAAAAACACATAGGTCAAAACATGTATTAAAATCAAATAATTAAGCCAAATATGACAGTTGAGCGACCGTGCTAAAACCACGGAATCCGGGAGTGCCTAACACCTTCTCCCAGGTTAACAGAATTCCTTACTCGGATTTCTGGATCGCGGACTGTTAAACAGAGTCATATTTTCCTCGATTCGGGATTCAACCGGTGACTTGGGACACCATGAATCTCCCAAGTGGCGACTCTGAAACTTAATAAATAACAAATCCCTTTTCGATTGTCCTTTAAGTGGAAAAACTCCTTTACGCCCTTGCTGGTGTAGTGAAAAAGGAGGTGTGACACCAATAATCCGTGATGTCAAAAGTAGCAGCCAAATCGATAAACTTGACATAAAAAGAAATCTGAAGATGAAGTGGGTAAAGAAAGAAGATGAAGAGAAGCAGACGGAAGACAAATTAATTGCTGGTATGTATGCACCGAGGAATTCTTATATTGCACCACCGGTGAAGTTGCTCTTGCTTTCAGTAAAATTTTGGAGAAGACCAAAGTACCCCTTGTATAATATTCAGTTGAACATGGACTTATAATTTGTATATCTTAACAAACTATATAAAAAGGCTGTCTAACCATCTATTGCTTTTGCAGTTAACAGAAGAAGCAAAGAGCAATATCAAACCACCAATACTGACTAGAATAATAACCAAATGATGATCAAAAGGCTTTGGAGGAGCTCCAATAGGCTGGAAAAATGGAACTTCTATGTGTACCCTTCGTAGCATAATGCTAAATTTGTCACGAATTGGCAGGGAACAGAGCAAGTTGTTCTAATAAGCAAAGGTTTCAATTTCTCCACAGTAGTACCTTCATTGACTTCGGGTTTACTAATGACTAAATTGGTCATCTATATAGCTAAATGTCTGTTACTTTGCTGACCAAGCAGTCCATCCAAGGGAAGACAGGAAAAACGTAATCCATGATGATGTAAACCATTTGGAAAAAATAGGTCAATAAGAAGACCAGAAGATAATTAAGGCACCTGTAGAATACCAGTAACAACAAAATGTAATTCTTTTAGTGAAAGCCAACTCTTCCCCTGACCCTGTTAGATTTGCTATTATGTTAACATGTGTGAATGTGCAATAACCAATAAAAGTATTCATCACAATAAGCCAATTTTCCCATTCATTCTTGAAAATGACTGCATTCTAGAGCTTCATTATATAAAACTTAGATTTAGAGGTTTGTTGAATGCAGTGCATTACCACTAAAGTTGAAAAGATTGTGCTAAAAAACAGAAATTGAAGCACATTGCTTTGATGCAAATACCAGAAAATCTTCAAAACACAGAGTCGTAAGAACAAAGAACACTAAAAATAATTTTTATATACCAATCCTCATAATAAAATTCCCGACAGTAGCATATTAGATCATATTGAACAGTTATCCATATTCTATAAAAGATACATGGTGTGGCAGTTTTCGACATTTTATTTTGTAATTTAATGAACTCACAGCGGAGGTTTGCGTAGCAATAGCTTAAACAGATAATATTTCATCGTCAGCAGCTACAAGATTAAGCGATGAAGCTGACTCTGCTGAACTCTTCACTGTGTATTCGATTAACATTTGTTTGTTCTCATTTATCCTGTAATTCGCATAGGAAATGTCAGACAATTATTTTTCCATAGAAGAAATAACAGTTAAATAATAATTTGGTACATTTTAAGCACAGTTTGTATTGTACCAATTCCGTAATTCAGTTGCTTGCACATATGGGGGATTGATTAAGATTGTGTAGTTGTATCTTGTTGCCAAACAGGAAACTGTGTATGCAAATTTTATTAATAACCAACGCGGAACCGTTATCCATATGTAGGAACAGGAGCTGCATGAACTTACCACCACGGTATTTTGTGGTACCTATCCGCTTCGCGAGAATAATAGGATATTCTTGTAGTTGCCTCACTTGTCTCAGTAAGTCAGCTCCTTCATTGCTTGCCAAGTCTTCCCATATAGTGAAGAAGAGAGGTTTCTTCCTGTACATGTACTTTTATAAATGTCAGCTAGAGATTTTGTTATGTAATAGAAGATTAAATGACTCACGTTTTGTCCATAACTACGGCCTCTTGAAATCTCTTACTCTGATCAGCGGTGTATTGCATTGCCGCACAGTTTGCCACCAGAGCTAATAGATTTGTTGTTATAAAAAAAAACAAATGTACGTAAAACCAATATATTTGCATTCAGCATGAGTTCCAAGCATTTAAGCTGTTATAAGGCATAGGGTAATTTGAAACGTACCAAATTCAACACCGGAAGGCTGTTGTTCAACGTCGACGAACGAAATCGTACTCAGCCTCGACGGAGGAGGTAGCGGTGCCTCCTTTTCATTATTTTTTGGGATAGACTCCACAATAGTAAATCTGTCAACGATCTATTCAAACTGGCCTATATGTAGTGAATAAGGCTGCGGATTTCTAACCTTGGCAGTTAACATCAGATATGTCTCAAAAAGTTCGAACAAGTTATCACATCTTCTAATATCGTCACCATAGAGTATCACACAAACTTGTTCCTCCTACAATGTTATTAAGAATGAAAACTTAGTAATTATTGGAAGAGTACAAGTGAAAAGAAGTTATGTTACAATTGTAGTTGTAACTTGACTTACGTTTACATCCTGGACAATTATTGTCTGAAAATGAACTCGTTGATCTTTACTGTCTCGCGGCCGAAATTTGTCTACAGCTTGGACTTTGCAAGTCCATTCTGTAGTTAGTGGTGTAATTCACTAATAGTAAGTCTTTCTTCCATTTTATCAATATAACCTGCATATTGATAACTGTAAAATTGCAAGAACAAACCATCCCACATTACAAATATGAGGCAACAAATATACGTAAAATACACTTAAAAATTTTTTGCAACAGTTAGGAATTTCTAGTAAAAGTTGGATTTGGATTTTTTAATCACTACATTTCAGAGTGTTGGAACTCCCTGCATCAAGAAAGAATTGAAAACTTCGTTAAAGATATTCAAGAAATTTTGGTAATACTGAGAAAAGGCAGATGTTAATACGATTGGCATAAGTGAAATTCATAGGCCAAAATCCTTTGAAGTTGAGCAAATATACAAACTTAAATCACGGCTCCTTTCACTCTACTTTCAGATTCAATTCAAACACACATGAAAAAAAAGAATGTCCATCAAGTCCTTCACTATCGATTCGTCTATTTTATTTATTTTTGTCAAAATGGGATTTAACGAACTAAATGAACTTGAAGTGAAGAAGTTTTAGATTTTTCATGAACTTCCTTTCCGCTAGACTATTATGTATGGTTGCTTGAAAGGTTTATTCAAACTTACGTATTCCTGGAGCTTGTAAAGAGAAACAACATAGGCAATGCTTTTATTGGGTTTAGAAAAACTATGTGGAAGTTTCCTTCTACTGACTTCATACTAACTCTTCTTTCTCAAAATTGACTAAATATACCACTCATTGTGTGATTTCCTTTATTAGAAGTAGTCATTTTCTATTTTTCTTCTTTTGCGTGCGTGCGTATGTTCGCGTCTTTATTTGTTTCTATTGCAATTGGTTCCATAATTTAAGCTTGTATATTATTTTCACTTATGCAGTGTGTTAAAGACAATAAGATACAATCTCAAGTAGCCGCTTCGGCGTTATCATAAGGGCATTAGCACAGAATTTAAGTGTAGTTGAAGCTTTGAACAGAGAAAAACACAATAAAGCTGAAAGAGGAATTTTATCAAACTCTTAAAGGACAAAGAGGGTAAACGACTGCAGCACCACAGGTTTAGGTAAAACAAAAATCAACATGAACCCAACCCTACTACGCATAATATCCATTAAGAAAACCAAATTTTGATTAACAGACCAAAAATAATCATAAAGAATACAAATGAGGTGGCAAAGAAGGTCTTACAGTGAGAAGGAGTTAACTTTGGGGATTAAGCTACAGGTAGCTTTTTCTTGTTATAAACACCATTTCTTCACAATGATACAACCTATTAAAAAATCCACAAACAAAATATTGATATTCCATTTCAGTTCTTTGCCCTAGAAAACTTAGAATTTTTCAATAGAATTCGAATTCAAAAACATCGAAAGCAATAGCACAATCAACCAAAAAGATCAAGAAATTGCACTTATGGATATGCAAAATAAGTTGTTATTAAAGATCAGAAAAGCTGAGTTCTTTGGTAAGGAAATTACACTGACAGAGGTAGAAAATCGAAGATTTCAGAAGTGTTTCAGTCTGTGAGATGGGTATTTCTCAAAAAGAAAAAACCTAATGAGATGGAACCCAAAAAAAAAAGAAAGAAATAAACTGTGAAAACAGAAATCCCTATTTAAACACCTACTTTTAATCAAATACCAGTGAATAAAGAAGAAAGGCGGAGAAGTTATCGTGTTGTTACTGAGAAATCCAGCAAAGGCTCACGGAGAAAATTCCATAGAAGATACAGAGGAGGAGAGATGCTGGGAGAAAAATCCGATGAAATTTCGTGGAAAACATCGACAAGTATGTCATAGCCCGCTTACTCACCAAAATTCAGCACACGTGTAAGCGCAGGGAACACAGAAGGTATATGAGTACTTAAATACCCCTGTGTCTAAGCAGGGATGTCGACGGAGAGCAGCTTCTGCACTCTTCTATAAGTAGAATATTTACAAAATTTCGGCCGTGGTTTGCGGATGGCGTGCCACCCCCTTCCTCCTTAATAGATCCGCCCCTGAGCAGAAGAGTGGGAGGAAACACGGAGTTCTTAGCATGAATGGCTTGATCCAACATTTCCAGCAGATCCTTGGCTAGCTCTGAAATGAGCCTTCACAAACAAGTTCTAGAAAAAAAAGTGTAGAGTCAGTTGCAATGAGCATCTTCTAAAACCCACCCAAAAACGCTCTCCTCTCTCTCTCTTGCGACATGGTGAACTAGGGCAGCCATGGCTGCCATCGTCTCTCCAAGCTGTGGGAGAGTCCATTCAAATAACTAGTGAATCACATCCTAATCCTAATCCAAAACAGTCCTATGCATCGCAACTTATATCAAAACAAGCTGCCGCAAAATCGTCAAATCTTGAATTATGTCCAGTAACGTTTGATCATGGAGAACCAACTGTAGAGTTCACCATGGATGATGTTAATGAGTTTATAAGAGAAGAAGGACTGCATCAAGCAGTTGTAATGAAATTTTCATATGGAAAACCTGAGTTACAGGAATTCAGAAAGAGTTTTTCGTCGTAATTCGATGTTCGAGGTTACTGCAATATTGGACTTCTGGAGTTTCGTCATCTGTTGATCAGATTTGATCTCTATAATGATTATGTTCAGTTCTTATCAAGATCAACTGGATATGTCAAGGCAAAAGGTGATGAATTCTTTTTCAGAACGTTTCCATGGACGTTAGGATTCAATCCAAAAGAGGAAACGTCCATGGCAGTTGTGTGGATCTCTTTTCCAGGTTTGCCGCCTAATTTCTTCGCTAAGAGGTCGTTAATATCTATTGCTTCCGCTGTTGGTAAAGCTCTTGCTGTGGACAAGGCGACACAAGAAAGAACAAGACCTAGTGCTGCTAGGATCAAGGTAATTCTTGATTTGCTCGACAAACATCCTAAGAAGGTTAAGCTACCAGGAGGTGGTGTATGACAATCTTCCTAAATATTGCACTTATTGTAAGCTTTAAGGACATGACGAAAAGGTGTGTCGAATTATGAAAGAACAAGCTGGAACAAAGGTGGTGACAGAGGAAGTAACAGGGGCAGCATCTCAACGTAATCATGATTTGGTCGAGGCAGATGGTCCAGTTATTGAAAAACTACAAGGTGATGCTAGGGAATATCTCAATGCAAAAAGAGCTGGCCAAATAATGGTGTCAAATTCAGAAGATACCACAAATAATGGGCAGCAGCAGATTTTTAATAAATCTGGGAGTTCAAAGAATGATGCTATTGTTCATGTCGATCGTGCCTTAGCTAGGATATCTCAAGCGATGGCTATAGAAGCAGGAAATAAGGTGTTGAATGGTCGAGGAAATGACAGTGATAAAGGGACAGTAGCAGGAGATGTGTTTACTAATGACAAGCCAAGTGATGATATGGCTATAGTAGATGTTGCTGGGCAGATTACTGGGAACCAAAAACTGGAGGCTGGGCAAAATCGACATGATAAGGTGGATTCTACAGGAGTTCGAACAAATTTACAGGAGGCCTTGAAAAGGCCTGATGTTGTGGGAACTGTTCTTACTGTTGCGTTAGGGGAAGAGGATGTAGCAGGTTTTGGGCAGAAGGATCTTGAGGACCATCTAAAACTCCTAGAGATACAAAGGGTGCAACTGATGCATCAGGGGTTGGAACTGATGGAGCAACCAGTGCTAAGCATACAGCAGTAGCAGTTGTAGAGCATCATAAAAACGCTGGACAAGAAACAGCTGCTGTTGGTTCTAAGCTGGAGGCAACTGTTGATCGACATCCTGTTAGGATTGCTAATCCTAATGCTGCAATTGGTGATACAAGGTTGAAGGATATCCCTGCTTCTACAGATTTTGCAAGGATGTACTCAGCTACTGCTGGTGCATTGGTACAACTGCTGTAGATGTCTCTACTGCTGCCTTAGTTCCAGCTGAAGTTGCTTTAGAAGGGGCTGAGTCTAAGCGTTCAAAACCTACTGATGCTGGACATGATACAAAGGAAGCGGGGCAGCATATTATTAAGGATAACTGGACAACAGTTTCCAGCAAAAAAGGCACTCCAAACAGCAAAAAACTGCTGCAGATTGCAAGAGACAGTCCAGGTGTGCAAAAAAATACAAATCCTTTTGATGCTCTTGGCAATGTGAATGATGATGGTGAGAAGAACATACAGCAGGTTGATCAAGATTTAACTTCAAGAACTAGGATGTCTAACTCTCCAGGCAGTGAAAAGAAACAGCAATTCATAAAGAATGCAGATGCTCGATCAAAAAAAGATCTTGCTCTTGTTCCTGTTGACGAGCAAATGACTGGAGCAGTAGCTAATGCAGCCTCAACTTGGTGGAGGAGCTAACGAGTAACCAAGCACATAGCTCCAATGCTCCTGACCTTGCATTTTTCCAGTCCACAGGTGGAAAAATAATCAAAGATGCCCAGAACGCGATGATGTTGCATACTAATATGGTTAAACAACCTTTGGTAACATTGTACACCTCAGTCTTTGAAGTACCATCACAATCGTTGGAATCGTTTGGGGAGCATGGAGGAGATACTGGGCAGTTGGTGTTGTCCACTGGAAACAACGACATTATTAAAGCAAATGTGAGGGCGATGGCAATTAAATCCAAACTATGGGATAACCAACGTGAGGATGATGATGATGAATACCGGGGTGCCGATTTTGCGAGGGATTCGACTGATGAAGGTGAGCGATGTAGTGGAGATGAGGAGATGATTTCAGTTGGCTCACCTTTACCAAAAATTGGCAGCTCTTCTAAGTTGAACTCAGGCAGCAAATTAAACGCAAAAGCCCCAGATTTTATTCCTAAAACTAGGCAGCAACAGATCACAACAGCCGCTAGTTCGATAGCAAAGGCAGTAAACATAATGTCTGGGCAGCAGCAGCTTAGCTCTAACACTCCAGCTATTAATCAACATGAAGCAGCCACTTTAAATCCTGGAAAGCAGCAGCAAATTGTAACCATGCCAGAACCATTTAAGGCAGCAACAAATCCTGGGCAGCAACAGCAACATGTAGACAGTTTAGAGGCAGCAGTAGCAGTTACAAATAATGAACAGCAGCAGCAGATTATTAGTGTTGAAGATAGAAAGCTACTGGACGCGATGGTAAGCTCAAAACCTGTTAGCTCGTTAAATCTTACTGCTTTTAGCACTGGTCGAGTGAATAAGAGTAGGAACAAAATGCAAAGCATATCACAACACCAAAACAAGGCAGCATTGATTAATAAACAGGATGGGAACAGTTTGGTAAATCAAGAACTGGTTCAAGACATGCCAAATCCGATGATTGTGGGCAGAGATACATATGAAGAGGGCGAGGAAGAAGATATGTTAAATCAATGCCGGGCAGAGGCAGCAAGAAAAGGGGATCTATCACCTATGCATAGCGGCAAAAGGAAAAAGACACATAAAAGAGAAAAAAGCTGGGACGGCAAGATGAGTGAAGATGTGAACATAAGGTGACTCCCAATGAGAGTTGCCAAACAAAAACAGGTTTATCCAACTACGTCAACAAAGTCCACTCGTTCAAAGAAAAGCATGAAATTTGAAGACATTTTGAAAAGGGTAGAGGATGAAGACAAGCGTCTACAAGTTGAAGACTTCACAAAATTAGAGAACATAGGAGATCACTGTTATTTCTACATATTCTTATTCTACCATCACATTAGTATAGTTTTATGTAATATCATCACAGAGTATGTTATAAACTCTGTGATGATCATAGAATATCTAGTTTTAGCTAGTTCTTTCTTTTTACATGCTTGTTAGTAGGTGAGGCCTTTTCTTTGCCTCAATAGGATTAGTAAGGTAAGGTTTAGCCCAATTTGTGTTGCTCTATTCCTATGCCTTTGGAAAGATATCCAAATGGCTATGAGATTATATGCCCTCGTGAGACTTTGCCGGTAGCTACACCATGATTCCTCTACATGAGGCTTCCATAAGGGCATTGTGAGGCGCAGAGGAGTGATTATATAGCCAAGGCATAGAGGCAACATTACTGGTGCTACTGTCCCCCTTATTTGTACTCTTCCGATGTGGTTCTTTTTTTGCTTTTTATTATTAATAAAACTAGCCCTAGGCACCTGCCTAGTGGATTTGCCTAAAAAAAAAAATGACCATCTTCTAAGAAAACTCGAAAGAGCATCAACCCCCCACCCCAAAAAAAAAAAATATCAATAAAGTGAACATTGAATTTCATTGAAAAACCAATTCTGGTGAAGGTCACTTGTAGAAATTACACGAGACAATCATATAAAAGTTGGAAGAATTTAAGAGAAAATTCAGTAACTTTTCAAGGAAAAATTGTGAAATTCACATAAACATTATAATAGTGACTGAAGAACATCTCTCTTAACAAAAAAAAAAAAAAAAAAAAAGTGCAGCTCGATGCACGAAGCATCCCTCGTTTATGCAGGGTTCGGGGAAGGGCCACACCACACGGGAGTGTAATGTAGGCAACCTACCCAGATGCAAGCAACAGTGGCTGATTCCACGGCTTGAACCCATGACCTATAGGTCAGACGGAGACAACTTTACCGTTGCTCCAAGCTCCCTTCAAGAACATCTCTCTTAATTATGTGAAATTTGCAAAGGGTAATTGTTAGCACTTTCAGATAGCTCACTTGCACAATAGCTAGATTGATAGTAAAAGATGCTCCATAAAATAGCCAGAGATATTTCAAAGATTCTACTAAATGGAAGTATCAAAACCTAAAAGTTCTTTGAGGTACACAAATTCTATAAAATGAAATAATAGAATAAAAATTAAACTGAAAAAGGACCTGCATTCTTGCGGAGTAAATCCCCTTCCATTCTTATGTATTCTTTTTCTATCTTTCGTCACCTGAAAAGAGCTACAGAATTTGAGGACAAGATCAAGCTTCTATCTGTTTATGAGCATTTCGTACGTAACACTGCCGCCGGCTTCATCTTTATACACCAAATTAAACCCCCATTGTTTTCCACGATGGCGGATGTCACCTGGACTCAAACAGGCTTCAAATATCCCATAGTCATTTGGGTTATATGACTGTAAATTTGATGTGTGACAGAGACTGTTTAATGGCAAAAATGCAAAGCACATATTAGGGACAGCAGTAGCACGACGTAACACATTCATGGAAAATGAACAGACTTTCTTGAGCTCTTCAGTCCGCATTCCTTTATGTCGGGGAGTTAGTTTTGCTGTAATCTCAATGGTATCTCTTTCATAAAAGTCAAAACTCGGTTCCTCATACTCTTTCCAATAACTGGAATCATAATTGTAATGATGCATGCTCCCCTCAAATTCAATATCATAACTACGTGCAGAATGATAAAAGCAGCAGCCGCAGCATATAGCGAATCCCAAGAAATCTTCAGTGTACCAATGTTCAGGAAGATTGACTGACATCGTTGTGGCACTTCTATCTTGCCATCTAAACCATTCTGGAATTTGAGTTCCATGTATAACAATCTTAAGAACTTCCTGCAAACCAGAAGAGATAGATATATCATTCCATGTGCTATAGTTAAATCCACATATCTAATGTTTCTGCTGCCTTTTTTCTTTTTGGTTTCATAAAACATGAGATTTAGAGAGAGACCTCACGCTTAGCCGTCGAAAGATATGAAAAGGGAATAAGCTGCAACATATCATCCATTTGTTGCTTCTGACTGTTCTCCAGCAGTTCTGACACATCTGACCATATTGAGTCTAACCATAGATAGAAATTTTGGTACTCAATATTTGTGACTGCTATTAAATTCAACTCCTTGCATTTAATTACTAAATCTTCCATGCTTCTCAAGGCCAAGTGTTCATCTACATATAGCTCCTTGATGCTTGGGGGAAGCTCTGGCAATGCTTCAAGCCTCTGGCAAAATGTTATGTCAAAGTATTCAAGGCAAAAGAGTTGATTCATCGTTTCAGGCAAATTACAAAAACCATTTCCACTAAGATTTAACTTCACCACTGAGCCTAAGCTTCCAAGACTTCCAAAAACATCATCAGGTAAATTGAGCATTGATGATGAATATTGGACTTTTGGTCCAATCGCAAACTTTTTCCTGAATGATAAGACCTTAAGTTTATTTAAACGTGCAACCGAAGATGGTAGTCTTAAAATACCAGTACCATCTGCAAGTAATTCCTCCAAATGTTCCAAGTGACCCAAATTTTCTGGTAAATATTCCAGTCCCGAGCAGTAAGAGATGCGCAGAATCCTCAAACTTTTCAACAACCAAATGTTGTGGGGGAGACTGCTAATACAATTACACCAACTCATATCAATAATCCTAAGCAAGTCAAGATGTTCATAAATTGTGGGCTGCTCCAATGTCAGAAGGAGCTGAAGTCCGTGTCCTGACAAACAATTTATGGCATTGGGAGTTCCGGGCAAGTTTTTAAGTTTTCTGCAGTCTAACAGCTTTAGACTTGTAAGACTAGTCAATCTCCACATGCTGCTCGAGATACTGGAAATAGTTTTGCAATTACAGATTTCAAGGAAATTTAGTGAGGTGAGGTTTCCTATAGAGGTGGGAAGCTCCTTAATAGAAACTAATTTTAAGATGAGTTCACGGGTACGATTGCTATTCCCGTGAATTTCTGGTAAACTCCCCAGTTTCTCACATTTACTAATCTTCAGATTTCTGAATCTCCAAATACTACTTGGGAGACTTACAAGTTGGTTGCAGGAATGCAATTGTAGGTTTTCTAGGGAACTGAGATGCTCAATTGATGGCGGCAGTTCTCTTATCCCAGTTGAAGTGAGGTCGAGTTTCTTCAAGTGCTTCATATTCCTTTCCACCTCCGGGAACATTTTCAAGTTAAAGCAACAATTGAGATCAAGAACTTCAAGGCATTCTGATTGAATAATTGCTGGAAGTCTCTCAAGTGATATGCAATGATCCATATTTAACAAAATAAGCTTCTTGAGAAACCCAACAGATGGATGGACTTCCACCAATGCATCACAAGAGCTCAGGATCAACCTTTCCAAATTTGTGATCATCCTAAAATCTGGGGTTTGTATCAAATTGTGGCAATAACTGAGATCAAGAGTTGTCAAAAATGCTAACCTCTGTACCATAGAAGAAAGAAAATTGTTAAGCACATGTTTTCACAATGTATGCATTTATGTCCATGAAAATTGCAACTGTCTATCTGTTAAGTATCTGACTAAGTGGAAAAAGAGATAAATTATCAAAGACGAGAGATCCAAAACGAAAAAAAATAAAAGGGGGAGATTGACACATATATTCCATTCATTCAGAAATTCTCCCTTTATTTGTTCTAATACGACAAGTAGATGAATGGTTCCTTTTGTCTGTCACTTATTTCAAGCAACTCATCTGATAGAACAATTCTTCGATTTTCTAAAGACGTGAAGCTTTAGAACTAGAATTCAAAGAAAAGGAACACTCCAAACCATCCAGCTATAAGTTTGCTGCATGACTAAAGGAGCATATGTTTTATCCTTATATTCTTTATAAAGTAAATATTTTACTGATAGTACAAGAAAGCATACACAAGATATTTATCACTGAAACATATAAGAGAATAAGCCTTTCCAAAGAGCATCCGATCCTCTGTACAAGTTGGAATTCTATATGTGCCCGTAACAAGAACTTAAAACCAAAAGCTTGAGTACAGATGAAAACTGTTCATTTATAAGATACAATCATTTTCTAACTTTATGATCAGAAACATTGCATTACCTCCAAATTTTTGAGCGTCAAAAACATTTCTTCCGACTTAAGATCTTCTGGTGACCCACAATTGACTAGCCTGAAAAGGCAAACTAACTATTTTTCACCTTACTAAATTAGCCCAAAAAAAGGTTAGTCTATTTCCTCTCCAGATTCCAAATTATTTATTCTAATCTTCTAAATTAAAATAGACTTGATATAACTTCAATAGAAGCAAAATCAACATTATTAGATAAAACATGCGGTAACTATTCATCACTAAAAGATAATAACTTTGAATTTTTCTGAGCAGATGTTCCGTCTGCATCCATACGTGATTTCATGAAGTTTTGCAGTCAAATATTAATTAAGTGACTGTTCTAACTTTAGCTGTAAGTCTACTGGTAAGAGACCTCATAGTTTGAAACTTCTTCCAGGATTTATGCAGTCAGTTTTTGGTGCATTTCTATGCTAGAGAATTAAAATTGCAGGCCAGATCAAGAACAATACTTTGAACATCAGCTACTTCAAAAGTTCTGCATTAGTTTCAATCTTACCAAAGCACATATTGTATAGCATGTAGACATGAGTGAGGACTGAAATTTGAAATCAAAGGAAGCAACTTGATGGTGGCAACCGTACCTTTGCTCCATTCCAGAGTTCGATGATAGAACTACCCTTCATAGTAAGATATACGAGCTTTGATGGTTCAAAATTTGATGGCAATGAGTCTGCAGAATAGTCACGCCATTCAAGCCAAAGCAGACTGTTAGGAAGATAGGCAACAGGCACATCAAACCCCCTGTTGTAATATTGTTTCACAAGTATCCTCAGCCTCCTCGTCTTTTTGAGAGCTTCAGCACTGTACATATATTCCAACTCACTCTCTTCAAACTGTTCAGGCTCTGCGAGTAACAAGCCTTCAATTGCTTCTTTCCTCTGCAGACAAATAAAAAATATCCTTACAGAAGAAAAAAATTATACGAAGCACATATAAGTATGCTGCATAGACTTATTTTTTCCGGTATATATGACCATCTTCGGAGTGAGTGTGGCAGTTACATGAAATGTAGTAAGACATTTATCTACACATGTAAGTAAGGCATTTATCTGTTTCCAATCACCTCCCTGTGACTATAAACCATTCCAATTCAATCATCTTATAAGTTATAACTCTTACACTGCATATAGTCCATCTCAAATGAGATTTTTTTTTCTCGTCTCCTCTCTAAACGAAAGTGGAATTTAGGCCCTATTTATTGAAAAAAATGTCAAAGATAACGAAACAATCAATACCCTAATAAGAAGGCTTGTTTCTTCCGCCCTAATAAAAGCTACCGAGGTTCCATCCCAGTTGTTCACTATGAAACTGGGATTGCTTGGACTTTATAACCATACCTTACTTAGTCTTCCCTTGGAACCGGATCCTTTAGAATTTAAATAGAAGTACCCCTCCTAGGAATTGATTTCTCTAAAAATTTCATATGCAACTGGCACTGCTTGGCTTATCTAGTAGATTGTTATTAGATTTCATGTGCCGAAATGCTAATTTGTTCGACGAAGTATCTAACGAGACATATATCATGTTCTAATCCTTTTTTTCCTTTCTACTTCCTGTTTTTCAATTATAACCGAATAAACTTACTTCCTCGGTTCTGTTTTATACAGACACTCTCCTTTTCAGTCCGTTAAAAAAGAATCTATATTTGGGAACTCTTTAACTAAAGATATATCATTTATCCTTAATGACATGCTCTTACAGCCATAGAAATGTCATGGCATGTTTAAACCCACAAATTTAAGGTGCTTTTGATATGTGCCAAAAGTCTTTATTTCTTTCTTTCTTAAACTTTGTTTCCAGTCAAACAATGTCATATAAAATAAAACGGAGTTGAAGTTTATCAAAAGCTTGAACTATGGAGAAACACTCAATGGTATAACGGTTTTACGATAAGAAGAAGTAAGATTGGATATATGCATTGCAGCTTTAGCCGCAAGAGTGAGATTAGGCTCAATGTTCCTAGAGAATGGTATGATAGATGATAAATGGTATACATAGAATCAAAGTACGATGGTTGAAATAGTGAAATTTTAAAGGAGTATTATGTGAGAGGAAGGACCCCTACTAAAGTGAAAGGCAAGTTTAACTATTTTGCTACATTTCCTTTAGGTCCAATATCTACCGGGAGTCCTTAGTCTTATTAGAGATTTGTATCCCAGTAGAAAAATAGAGAACCCAAACTTTTAATATAGGATTAAGACGAGTCTAAATGGTGCAACGTGAATAGTGAGAATTTATATGGCTGACCCTATAGCTTGGGATTGAGGCTTAGTTGTTATTATTGTTAAGAAGTTGAGCACATTGTAAAAGTGCTTTCTATGTCTAATGTACTCTATAAATACTTGTTTCTTTCCAAAACAAGAAAAAGGTTAATTTACTATCTCATGCTTTCTTTCCAGACTACACATACATCATTTCCAGATATTTTTTATGAAGATGAACATTGCTCACATAATAGCCATTTGTGGCTAGATGTCTTACCATATCTCCTATGCATGCATCCTTCACATCCTCCGGACGATATATTCTTCTCATCGGTGATTCTTGAACTGCGATTTGTCTACCCATCTCTTGCATCAAATCATGCATTTGGATTTTGTCCTCTAAAATAAAAATGAGAGATTTTTCAACAAGGGTCTTTATTCCTAGAACTGGGTGGAAACCAGAAGCGTGAAATAATGCTGTCATATCTCTTTGATTGTAACCCCTGAAGAAACATGCAATATCTAAAAATATACTTTTTTCATAATCTCTTAATCCATCAAAACTTATTTTAAGTGTAGCCATAATTTCACCCTCAGGGGTATCTTTTAGTCTATCAATTGTACTTATCCATACATCAAGATCTTCCTTGTACAGCAGAGAACCAAGCACCTTAAGAGCTAAAGGAAGGCCTCCAGTATAATCTACCACAAGATTTAAGAGCTCCTTAAACTCCTTTTCAGGTGAATTTCTCTTGAATGCGTGCAAATTGAAAAGCTCAATTGCTTCATCTCTTTCCAAAACCTTTACCTCGTAAGTTTCATGCACATCATGGTTTTTCAATAGTTTCATATCCCTAGTTGTGATAACAATTCTACTACCACTACCAAACCAATCTTCAGCTCCGACGAGCTTATCCAGCTGGTCATTATGATTAACATCATCAAGAACAACCAGAACTTTCTTAGAACAAAGTCTCCTCTTTAATATTGCACACATTTCTTCAGTATCAGTACAATCTACAAATTCTACCTTCAACAATTTGGAAAGGAGAGTCTTCTGCAAATACAACAAGGTATGGTGTTGTAGATATTCTTTTACATCTTCGAGAAAACAAGCACCTTCAAAACTCTGATAGTATCTGTTGAACAATGCTCTTGCAGCAGTTGTCTTTCCCACACCACCCATCCCCCAAATACCAACAAGACGAACTCCTTTCAGGTCCATCCTCAACAATGAACTTAGTTTCTTAATTTGAGATTCTATTCCAACTAAATCTCTGTTAGTTATTGAGATAGAGAAACAAAATTTGTCGAATATGTCTCTCACAATCTGTTGTATGCATTTCGATTCATCCCTGTATGTCAAAATGAGTGCTATTTCATACTGAAAAGGTATGCATTGAAGAAAGGAAAAAATGAGTAAATTTTCTGAAACAAGTAAGGGAGTTGCAACTTCGTTCCCCATAACTGGATTTACCAATTTTAATCACACTATTGGAATTTATCCTGTGTTAGTCAGCTTGACTCCTTGAAATTGATTTTTAGCTATGTTGCGCGGACTCTCCAAAATGATGCCGCACCCATATCAGATCCTCAAAAAATACACTATTTTTGGAAGATCCGACACGCACCCGGCGAGCAACATAGGCTTTTAGTATTATCATTAAAATACCTGCCTTCTCGATTAGCGGACTTTTTTATTTTTACATGAATGTTCCCAAAATAAGAAACTAAGTTACCACAATCAAGAAGTTTTCAATATACAATGAGAAGGTCAGAACTTTGAATATAAGCCATTTCTAGTTTCTACCTTGTTTTCTCTTTATAAATTTTATTAAATCTTAGTAAGCTGCAGAAGATTTTACAAAAACAACCATGCACTTATGTGCTATTGCTAATATTATACTATAACTTTTTGGAATAAAATGGAAATAAGAATTTAGAACAAAAATCACAACTGACCCATTGTAAGTGTTGCGCAAATCATGCCCTGATATGTTAGCTACCTTAGTAAGTGCTTCCCTCCACCTTAGCACTTTGTTCTTATCATCAACCAAGTTAGCCTCAAATTTAGTAAAAAGCACAGCATACTCCCCATTTTGTTTCCTCACAGTTGATGGATCCACATCATAGAAAACTGGGACAACAATTAGCTCAAATTTTTCATGAATTTCAAGAATCTTTACCAGTTCTTCCAAGCACCATGTAGATGAAGCATAGTTCTTGGAAAAGACAACAACAGCAAATCTTGATTCTCCAATGGCTTTCATGAGTTCAGATGAGATTGACTTCCCTCTCTTTAACTCCTTATCATCCATGAATGTGTGAATACCCTTTTCAATAAGAGCATTAAACAGATGACCCACAAATGTTTTTCTAGTGTCTTCTCCCCTAAAGCTTAGGAAAACCTCATAACTGCGTCCATTATTGGACAATGAAGTCAACATGGGTATATCTCTAAATTCAGAAATTGATGGAAATGAACAAAATTTGGGGGAGAAAAAAGACCACTTCAAGAATATTTGAGAGTTGAAATACCAACAATGTCTTCTACTGAAAAGTCAGAACTTTGGTTTGAAAAATATGTTCTTAGCTTCTTTTTTTTTTTTTTTTTTTTAAGTATGCTGACTATACTATTCGAGGTAGTTGAAAGGCCAAATACATAGACCGTATCTTAAAATATATCATTTGAACACAAACTCAGAAGGCAGTCACATGGATTTAACTAAAAGAAATTTTCAAAAAATTTGGAAAACCCCACCCCACCATAGTCATTCCCCAAATGACCCCACCTTGCCGGAACATCAATTTCTGGCCATTGCTTTCCCACGATGACTTCTTCTCCAATTTTTTTGTTTTTTCTCCTCTTTCTTCACATAGTAGCTTTCGCCTAAATTTGTTTGAAACATCCAAATATGATTTCTTCTTCTTTAGATTCACGAAACTTCGCCGGAAAAAATAAAGTTTCGCCGGAATGTTTTGAGATGTAAATCTGATTTTTTTTTCAATTTAAGTCACAAAGTTTAATTTTGCTGAAAAAACAAAATTTTGCCGGGAAAAATGAAGTTTTGTCGGAAAATGCTACTGTTCAAATTTTTCTTCTTGTAATTGTTAATTCTGTTACTTTTGACAGATCCAAATGTTGACAAGAGAAGATGGAGGTAACAAGGTTTTTTCTCTCTTCTTCATGTTACTTTTTGACAAACCGACAAGATTTTTTTATTTTTGAGCTGAGAAGCTTGGTAAAGCTCACATGGTGGAGCTCTTTGATACTTGAACTTAATTTTTGCTAACGTGACAAGATTTTGGCTGAGAAGCGCTCACATGGTGGAGCTCTTTGATACTTGAACTTAATTTTTGCTAACGTGACAAGATTTTGGCTGAGAAGCGCTCACATGGTGGAGCTCTTTGATTTTCGCCGGAATGCTATTGCTAAACGCGAGGAAGAAAAATGGAGAACTGTAGGTGTTCTTCATAGATGGAGAGGTGAGAGAAAAAAAAGTTACTCCCTCTGTTGTTCCAATTTTATTAATGTGTTTGATTAGACGCGAAATTTAAGAAAAGATTTTTGAAATTTGGTATCCTAAACAAGTTAAAAAGGCCAGAGATCATCCATTGTGATTTCACATTCAAAAAAGGCTTTCTAAAGTTGAAATTAATCTTTCTTTTCGTAAGAACAAAAATTTAGTTTCTTTTTTTTAACAATATGATCACGATTTTTTAATAACAGTATAAGGTTTTTAAAAGTTTTTGATTCTTATTGAGTAAACCTATAACCGAACTGATGACGATCGATTAATCGATATCGATTAACTGATATCTTATCGGTTTAGTATATTTTAAATTAATAACCGAAATGTCAAACCGATAATATTCACAACTGAACCGAATCGACCGATACTCACCCCTAATAATAGTCGTTTGGGAAAAGATTAACCCTGCTTCTATTATATATTAGTAGTAAAGATAGTTTGCGCTGTGCACGGACCCAATAATACTATACTAGATACTGGAGTCGTGAAAATGTATTTAGTAGAGTCCGATTTATAAATGTGTTACATCAAAATTCATCTCCAAATGATACTAAAATTACAGGAAGTACAACTAAAGCGATCTCAGCCAATTCTCAATGTATATTTAGGAATGCCAACGTAATGATGTATTTAGCTAGCGTTGGGACATAGATTTGGTTGAAACTTGAAAAAATAATTTTTGAAGTAGTTTTGAAAAATAATTTTTGGAAGTTGAAATTATGTTTGGACATGCATTCTATTTGAAAAAATATTTGAAGTTTTGTGAATGGGAGAACAAGTTTCACCCGAAATCTACCCTAAACTAGATTTTGGGAAGTTGAAAAATAGTTTCAAAAATTTTTCAAAAATAGATGATTAATCTATGAACAAACAATGTTTTCAAAAAAGATTTGAGAAAACATTGCCAAAATGTATGGCCAAACGGGGCCTTAGAAACTCCCACTATTCTCACCAAATAAATTAAGTTTGATTAATAAGTGAGATCCTTTTTTATTAATTATAAAAGACATGTAATAGAATTATTAGAGCTCTAGATAAAAGAATTATTAATTAGTTTTCTGATTACATGAAAAATCAAGGGGTAATATAAATATCAGATAAAAAAGTTTGATTTTATTTGAAGTTACATAATTCAGATGGACAACTAGGTATAAAATAGAAATCCTAGTGGACCAACAATGCATGTAGTAGCATGGTTAGAGGAGAAAATTTCACTTTATACCCATAAAGCTCAAACTATTTATTCTTATATATCCGAACCTAATTTATTTACTTTTCCTACCTATGCAACCAAGACTATATTTACCCGGCCCACAACTATTTGCCTTCGCATTTGATTCAAAGTGTGAATGACAAGACGAAAAGATGATCACACTTTATTTTCATTTTCTTCTTTCTCTCTCCTACTTGTTAGATTTTTATTATTTTTCTGTTCCACAGCTTACATAACTTTGACTCCTTCTTTCTTCTTCTTGAATTTTTCTCTTTGTGTGTATTGAATTTTGAAGCCCTTTGTTATTTCTGCGATTTTCTTTTAATTTGGTTCCATGAAACGAAAGGAGGTTGAAGAAGTAGATGATCAAGAAACACCAATTGATAGACTGCCCTTTGACCTCTTGGCTCATATTTTTGCTACTTGTTTCAAGGATTTGACTCAGTTAATTTACTTAATTCTTTTTCCTCTACTTTTTCTTCTCAATCTACCCCTTTGTTTCTGTTTCGTGTTGTGTTTATTTTGTCATTTTTTGGCTACTTGTTTGTAGGACGAGCGTTGTGAGCGGGAAATGGAGAGAGAGGATGAAAGAATCCTTAGCTAGAAGAGAAAGTTTGAGTTTTTCTTGTTTCCTAGATCTAAATTTTTATGTGTATTTGAATATCCACCATTGTTGGGCTTGAAGCTCAATTTTATTTTTGAAGATTTCTTGTTTGATTCAAAGTGGGTGCGGTTAAATATTGCTTATATTACCTTCTGGAAGTTCATACTGAAATTTAACAGCATTTGGAGCTGATTTGAGGTGATTGAGATCGAAATTTTCATCTGAAAATCGAAGAAGAACACAACTACCCAATAGTATACCGCTACGGTATATAATATGTTGTAGGAGTATATAGCTATACTGCAACAGTATACTATTGTAGTTTACAATATACTGCAACGGTATATTGTAATAATCGAAGAAGAAGAGTTAACTAATAGTATACCGCTACAGTATACAATATACTATAGGAGTATATAGTTATACTGCAACAGTATACTATTATAGTATACAATATATTGTTATAGTATACTGTAATAATATGCAACATACTATAACAGTATGCTGTAATAGTATACAATATACTATAATAGTATACTTATTACCCGTATATTCACATGCCTTTTCTATATATATATATATATATATATATATATATATATATATATATATATATATATATATT
>NW_017671407.1:92457-195479 GCF_001879085.1 Nicotiana attenuata
GGCAAATTGAAAATGCAAAAAAAAAAATATATATTATAGTATGCTATATAATGTAACGGTATACTCTTACAATTAGATCCTTTTAGAATTTTTTGAAATTTTTATTGACAACTGATATTATCTCAGTTTAATAATTGAATTAATTTTTTTTTAACTCTTTGCGTACAATTTATACCCTGTTGGTATAACTATATACTATAATGGTATCATATGTTACTTAATATTTTTTCGTTGTATTAGCTACATTTAAGTGGTACACAATTTAATTTTTTTTTAGTAATAGTATAAAAAAAGAATAATAAAAAATAGTGAAAACAGTAAATGAAATTAGATTATGAAGAAATATAAAAAGAAGAAGTTAAATGAAATTAGAAAAGGAAAAAAGAAAAAAAATAAGAAGAAAACGAGAAAAAAGAAAAGGAGAAAAGAAAAAAGAAAAGAAAAGAAATATAGAAATAAAAAAGAATTGGAGAATAAAGAAAAAATTCCCCACAAAAACTACTATGGGTAGGAAATGTAATTAGTTTATGGGTAGAAAAATAAATAGTAGACAAGGATAAATAGTTTTATTTTTGTGGGTAACTATGTCATTCCCCCTTGTTAGAGCTCTACAAATGTACACGTAAAATGAAATTCAAGTGGGGTAAAAAGACCATTTTGCTGTCATGATAGATTTGAGCCCGTTTGGACATAAGAAAAATTTCTTTTTTTTTCAACTTTTTTTTTGAAAACAGTGTTTGATTATTCAATTCATACAATTTTTTTCCAATCTCACTTGAAAATGCATTTCAAATTTGAAAAAGCTGCTGAGAACTAGTTTTTCAATTGAAAATGAGAAGATTGTTAGTTTTTAGTTGCACAATATGTTTTAAAAAAAGACATCCAAATATGTTGCAAAAATTATAACCAAACACAACTTCATCTTCAATTCAAATTTTAATGAAATTTCAAATTTTTTAAAAAAAATTGAAATTCATGTCCAAACGCCTACTTTAACATTTGACAAGAGACAATAATAGCTACAGAATTGTTGGCCCAAGAGCAGGTGAAGTTTTGAAGATTGACAAAAGAACTCAGACATGGACCAGGTCCATCTTGTGAAGCTCAGTCATGATCAACCTGTACATGTGAGATGCACGTGAAGGAGATAAATCTAACTGATCAAGAAGCAATATCTCCTGATCTGATCGAAAATGTTGCATATTGGATAAGGAGAGAAAGACTCCTTACATGGAGAGAACACAGTTTGGGATGAAGATAGTGTTAGAGTTTGAGATCACCATGAACTCTTCTACGATAGAAGAGTAGCAATTGAATCCCAGTCAAACTCTGATTACTAACTTATTAAATGTCAGTGGTGTTCTCTTTTACAGGTAATGCACATAAGCAGAAGTTAAACTTAAATTAAGAGCAAAAGAGCAAGGCAATTTTGCAAGCGATTTATGTGTGATTTGAGTATGCAATCCTGAAGCTACTTGAACGAGATAGAAGAACCAGTTCCATGTGTCTATCTTTTATTCTAGTTCAATTGTAGTAGGTGATTTTACATTGTACCTTTCAGCTTTCATAGAAGCAATTGTATTAGGTACCTAGAGTGTTCAAGTTAGAGTTAACTTGAAGTTGTCGCAACAGTTGAGGCTGTGTGCCACAACGGGATTAGAGTTAATCCTTAGGTTTACAAAGAGTTTTATAAATATTGTTTTTGGCTTAGTGATTTTAGTGGAAGTTTGGGAAAATCCTACTGAGTAGTAGGTCGTGGTTTTTTCACCTTTTGAGCCAAGTGTTTTTCACGTAAAATCTCTATGTTCTTTAGTTTCTGTATTTATTATTCCGCAAACAGTAGTAGTTGGAACACCTAGAAGAACCAGGTTCTTCTATAGTTCAGTTAAGCGAAAATTGGGTATCACACAAATCACCCACCCCCCCTCTTGTGTGGTATTGACACTTAAAACATCAACTAGTATCAGAGCAGGTTATTCTTGAAGAGGTTAACACCTTAGGAAAAGATCAAGATGAGTGCACCACCTGAAAACTGGGAAGGGCGATCCACTGCTAGGCCTCCACTCTTTAATGGTCAGTACTATTCTTGGTGGAAGAACAGGATGAGAGATCATATCATAGGAGAAGACTATGAACTCTAGGACATAGTCACTGATGGTCCCCTGGCAACTTCAAAGAAGAATGCTGAAGGAGTGGACGTGCCACAGACAAGAGCTGACTGCACTGCTGAAGCCTTGAAGAAATGGGAGAAGAATGCCAAGACCAAGAAATGGCATGTGTGTGGACTGGGTCCAAACGAGTACAGTAGGATTCAAAGTTGTACCACTGCCAAGGAGATATGGGACACTTTACAAGTGGCTCATTAAGGAACTCCTCAAGTAAAGAGATCAAGAGGAACACTGCTATATTCTCAATATGAGAATTTCACTATGAAGGAAGGAGAAATTATTCAGGAGATGTACACAAGGTTCACAACACTAACAAATGAACTTAAATCTCTTGGGAGAATTATCCTTGAAGAAGACAAGGTTGAGAAGATCTTGACAAGGGTCTTACCAGTGACTTGGGAAAGCAAAATCACTGCTATTCAGGAATCAAAGAACATTGCTACTCTCAAGCTGGATGAACTTATTGGAAACCTCACTGCATATGAACTGAGAAGGCAAACCATGAAAATGGATGCACCCAAAAAGGAAAGGAGTCTGGCTCTACAAATAGCTGAAGGTGCAGATCTAGAGGATGATGAAGTGTCCATGATCACAAGGGATTTCAAAAAGTACCTGATGAGGGGAAAGGGTTCTTCAAGAGGTACAACCTTCAACAAATCAAGGGCTCCTGAGAAACAGACCAACGAGGGTTGCTACAATTGTGGTAAGACTGATCACATGATCAAGAACTGTCCTCAATGGGAAATTGAATGGAAGAATAAAAGGGCTGAACGAAGGAACAGGAAGAAGGAACAGGTTCAGCCCAAAAGGAACAAAGGATCAACAACGGATATGGTTGCTGCTTGGGAAGAAACATCAGATGAGGATTCAGAAGATGAAGTAGAGATGAACAAGCACTTATGGCCATCGGAGAATTAGATGATGAACAAGAGGTAAGTCCAAGTGAAGGGAAGTAGCCAAATATGGTACATGGATAGTGGCTGCTCAAAACATATGACTGGAAGCAAGAACCAGTTCTTTTCACTTTGAGGACTTAAAATGAGGTAATGTCTCCTTTGGAAATGGGAAGAAAGGTGAGATTATTGGGGTTGGAAAGGTAGGAAGGACAGACTCACACTCCATTGAGAATGTCTACTTGATAGATGGCTTAAAATATAGCCTAATCAGTGCACAACTGTGTGATAGAGGACTCTTGTAGCATTTACCTCTACCAAATGCTTTGTGATTAACCTTACCACTGACAAGATTATTTTGTAGGGAAAAAGAGTTAACAATATTTATATTGTAGATTTGTCTACTCTTTCAGAAAATGAACTCACTTGCTTAAGTATGTTGGATAATGATCCCTCCTGTGGCACAAAAGACTTGGTCATGCAAGTCTGAATCAACTCAACAAATTAGTCTCCAAGGACTTGGTGATAGGGTTACCTAACATCAAGTTCAAGGAAGACAAAGTTTGTGAGGCCCGTGCAAGGGGGAAACAGGTAAGATCATCCTTTAAAAGCAAGAAAATGGTAAGCACAACTAGGACGTTGGAACTGTTCATATGGATCTCTGTGGTCCAATGAGAACATTGAGTAGAGTGGTAAGAAGTATGTGATGGACTTGTTGATGATTATTCTATGTTTAACTGGGTACTAATTCTTAACATCTAAAGATGAACATTTGACAGGTTTACTGCCTTTGTTAGTAAGACTCGGAAACAACTAGGTAATCACTTGCATCCATTAGGTCTGATCATGGAACTGAATTTGAAAATGCTAAGTTTGCTGAATTTTGTGATGAGCATGGTATAGATCATAACTTCTCTGCCCTAGGACTCCTCAACAAAATAGAGTTAAGTTGAAAGAAAGAATAGGACTCTTAAAGATATGGCTAGGACTATGCTTCTTTCTAGTAAATTGCCCCACAGCTTCTGGGCAGAGGCCGTAAACACTGCATGTTATATCATCAATAGATGCATGACTAGACCTCTTGTTGAGAAGACTCCCTATGAGTTACTTAAAGGGAGAAAACCAAATATATCCCATCTTAGGGCATTTGGATGCAAGTGCTTTGTGCACAATAATGGAAAGGACTCCCTAGGTAAGTTTGATCCCAAAAGTGATGAGGGAGTATTCTTGGGATATTCTTCACATAGCAAAGCATATAAAGTGTTCAATAAAAGAACTTTGTGTGTAGAAGAAAGTGTGCATGTAGTGTTTGATGAAACTAACATTCTTTCTGAGAGATAGGAACATGAAAACGAAGCTATTGGGCTGGTAAAAGATTTGACTTAAGTCTCAGCTCAAGCTAAAGTGGCACCAAAGGAAGGAACAGGTGATGGAACAGGTTCTTCCATCCAGGGCAACCTGACAGGGGGAACTGATCAAAGAGGAAGTGAAACCAATCCTCTAAAGTAACCTGTTCATAACCCTGTTCCTCAGCAACAGAACATGGGAGAAACATCAGGCAGAAATACGTTGGTTGTGAAACCTCACAAGTATCAAAGTTCTCATCCTATTGAGAACATAATTACTGATCCAACCTCTGGAGTCAAAACTAGATCAAAATTAAAGAATCTATGTGCTTTTGATGCTTTCCTATCTCTTATTGAACCTAAAAATGTTGTTGAGGCTTTGCAGGATGCAGATTGGGTAAATGCAATGCAAGATGAACTCAATCAGTTTGAGAGAAGTCAAGTCTGGAATCTAGTTCCAAGACCCAAGGACAAATCAGTAATTGGCACAAAATGGGTCTTCAGAAACAAACTTGATAAAGATGGAACGGTTACAAGAAACAAGAAAAAACTGGTGGTCCAAGGTTACAGCCAAGAGGAGGGTATAGATTATGATGAGACTTTTGCTCCAGTTGCAAGACTAGAGGCAATAAGACTCCTCATAGCCTTTGCAGCACACATGGAATTCACTCTTCATCAGATGGATTTCAAAAGTTCCTTCTTGAATGGCTACCTAAAAGAAGAAGTGTTTGTGAAACAACTTCCAGGGTTGAGAAAGAAGGAATGTCCTGAGGATGTGTACAAATTAGACAAGGCTCTCTATGGACTCAAGCATGCTCCTAGAGCATGGTATGAACGATTGTCCAAATTCCTGCTTGAACATGGCTACAAAAGAGGTAAAATTGACTACTCTAGTCTTGAGGGAAAAGGTAAGGATCTTCTTGTGGTACAAATATATATTGATGACATAATTTTTGGGGCCACCACTGACAAACTAAGTAAGGATTTTGCCAAATTAATGGGGAGTGAGTTTGAAATGAGTATGATGGGTGAGCTTAAGTTTTTCTTAGGCTTACAAATAAACAAAGCCCAAATGGAACCATGATCCATCAGCAGAAATATGCAAATGAGCTAATCAAAAAGTTTTAAATGGATGAATCAAAGGAAATAGACACCCACATTGCAACCGCTATTAAATTAGACATAGATGAACTTGGTTAATCTTTTGATAAGAAGTTGTATAGGGGTATGATTGGTTCACTTTTGTACCTTACTGCCAGCAGACCTGACATAGTTTTCAGTGTAGGGCTTTGTGCTCGCTTTCTGGCTAATCCAAAGGAGTCTCACTTGACTGCTGTCAAGAGGATACTGAGATATTTGAAAGGCACTACTGATCTGTGTCTTTGGTACCCTAAAGGTAGTAATTTCAACCTAGTAGGGTATGCTGATGCTGATTATGCAGGTTTCCTTGTGGATAGGAAAAGCACCTCAGGTATGGGTCATTTTCTTGGTTCATGTCTTGTATCATGGGCCACTAAAAAGCAAAATTCAGTGTCCTTATCCACTACTGAGGCTGAATATGTTGCTGCTGCTTCTTGTTGTACTCAATTGCTGTGGATCAAACAGCAGCTGGTAGATTTTGGCATAGAAGTTGGTTGCATTCCCATCTTCTGTGATAACACTAGTGCTATAAGTATGTCAAAGAACCCTGTTCATCATAAGAGGACTAAACACATAGATGTTAGACACCACTTCTTAAGAGATAACTATGAGAAAGGATTGATCTCCATAGAATTCTGTGCTACTAATAAACAAATTGCTTACATCTTCACTAAAGCACTGAGTAGAGAAAACTTTGAGAGGAACAGGTTGGAATTAGGGATGATTAAGATCACCTAATAGGACCAGTTCAGAATGCACAATGAAAAAAAAAATTGGCTAGGAAATCTGAACTTGTGTAAATATCTAGATTAATTTTTACTCAGCTTCATACTGTAATTAGTATAATCCTGTGACATGTGTTAATAATGTGTATATTTCAACTTCCACTTTTCGCCGAAATGCTTCAAATTATCTTACGGACCTCCAAATCCGAATCTGGACGCACGCCTAAGTCCAAAATCATCATATGTAGCTATTGGAATCATCAAAAACAAGAATCGACTTTCCAAATTGATCTCGAATCATCCGAAACTGAACTCGACTACACATGCAAGTCGTAACACATAATACGAAGCTGCTCGAGACCTTAAGTCACCGAATGTGTAATTCCACGTTGTTTGATGTGATTTGAGGACTCTAGTAGATCTGCGTTATGTTATGGAATTTGTTGGTATGCTTGGACGGGGCCCCGGGTGTGTTAGTAATGTGTATATTTCAACTCCCACTCTTACATGTTGAGATATTCTTGTTGAGACTATTATTCCATGTTGTGTCTTTCTCTATGAGCTCGTTCTTCTGTTCTTTGTGTTCTGAAGTTCGTGTGTCGATTTACTTGTCGTACTCTTGTGTTATTGTTATTGTTGTTGTTATTGTTTTTGTTGTTGTACTCAATGTTGTTGAGCAAGTAGTTATGTTTGATTGTGGTATTGAGGTTGTTTGAGGAAAAGTTGTGGCATATAGGCACATGTGGTGAGAGGCCTTATATTGTGTTGTTATGTTTTGGCACACGTGATATTGTTGAGAGGATTGTTGGGGTATTCACACGTGAGTTATCCGTGCTATTGTTGTTATTGAAATTTTCACATGCGGCATGACAAGGCGGGCTATATATATGGGTTTGCGCATGTGGCGAGACAAGGTGGAAATAATATTATGTGCGTGCTGCGAGACAAGGAGGGCATTTATTTTATTGCTGCGCACATGGAGAGATAAGGTGGGCTATGTAAGGGAATGATTTGAGATGACTTGTGATGGCTATGGGGGATTATTATTGATAATATTTGTGTAGTGGTGTGCCTACCTTGTGTGAGTTATGAATTTTATGCCTTGTGGTGTTGTTTCCTATGTGGCATTCATTATATCTACTCTTACATGTTGACCCGAGTTGTGATAGAACACCTGCACAAGCATACACATAATTAATCACCCATATCGGTTGAGAAGATGAACCATGATGTCTATTGATCATTTACATATATTCTCGTATACTTGCCTTCTGTGTCAGAGTTATCATGTTTGCACGCGAGTTGTCCGTGCAGTCATGAGTCATTGTTATTGTTGGCATGTGAGTGGTCCGTACGGATATTAGATATTGTTACCTTCTTGGCACATAAGTCATCCGTGCGGTTATGAATTGTAATGTGGGCACAAGATGACAGGTGATTACGGTTCGTGAATTGGGACCCGTGATTTGTGATTATGAGGTTTTGTACCTTGTGAAAATTCTTGAATAAATCTGGTGTGAAATCGATTGTCCTTATTGAGTTGTTACTTGATTCTCTTTATTTGATTTCACCGGACTTAAACCTTGTTCAACTTACTCTACAACATTATTACCTGTTTGTTCCCTGTTGCTAATATTTGCTCTTAGTTTCCTATTACAAGTATTCTTTTGTTATTGTTATGATGCTTAGCTCTATATCGGTATAGTCCCCTGCTAGTTCACATTTATACTTGTACAAGTAATTTTAGTCTAGTAGGTGTCTCGACTGTCCCTCGTCACTACTTCGCTGAGGTTAGACTTTGTTTTATAAATTTAGGAGCTATATTACACGATTTTGGGAGATTTTCGAAGGAGAAGTTTTCTATATTATTAATGTAAATAATTCTAACCTAAATCTATGATTATAACATGAATCTATCATTGATTTTGACTAAATGTCTATGAATCTAAAATAGAAAAAAAAAAGAGTTTTGCCTTGAAAGTTCAGAAAGTGTATTTAAGGTTTCTAACACTCTTTTTGACTCGAATTCGAAAACTAATCACATATCTAGACTCGTGAGGTAATGGTCAACGAGATCCGACTTTTATTCTTGGTTTTGAACATGTGGGCTCGGGTTGATATTTTATTGACTTTTTGAGATTTGATTAAAGACTGAAGTTTTATTATTTGGAGTTGATTCCTATAGCTTTATTCAATATTATTAAGTCTTATTTGGCTAGATTTTGGGCCTTTGGAGGCCGAAAATAGAGGAAGAGGTATTTTGGAAGGTTGAAGCCTACTTCAGATAAGATAGGTATCCTAGCTAACCTAAACTTAAGGAAAATTTTCTTAAAATGGACTTATGTGCTATGTGCAACGTGTTTGAGGGTGGCGTATATACGAAGTAATGAGCACATATATGGGTACTATAATTTATTCATACCCATAGTAGTTTCTTAGGCATTTATATGCCTTATTTGATTACATGCCTCTACTTGTAGTGAATTTTATTTGTTATATGATTATTTGATCATCTTATGTATGCTAGAATGATATTGTGGGCAATTTTCACATGCTAGTTTAACAATATGAATTTCATGTACTTGCTTTACATGGTAGAACTATGTAGTCATAACTGTTTTCCTATATGCACTATGCTAGCATATCGATTTAGTTCTCATTAATCGCATGAGTCTATTTTGGGCGTATGGAGTCATGTACTTGTGGTCGAGGCAACTGTTTGTATGTGTGGATTTACATTTCTATTTTGAGGTTTTTGTTCGGGCATATGTATTTGCGTGTTGACTACGTAGTTGGTATGGATCTGTCTCTCTAGAGTCATTGAACATTGTAATCCCTCTGGTAGTATGTGGGCAAGGTTGGGGACACATGGATTATTTGTGTCAATTTTGGTATAAAGTTAGAGTTTTTATCATGCATAGATATTATAGACTCTTGTTGATGCATCCTTTGTAAATGCTAGTTGACACATATTCATATGATATGTTGTTTTGAAGTTCTGACGTATGCTTATATCATGACACCTGAAGGAACATGTATTATTTTTCATACTTTGACAGTGCTTAGTCGAAATGCTATTTATTGTGGTTCCTTCTGTTATTGCGCAACCACCCGGCCGATCGTTTTGTGTATTTGAATCCTATTTTTCTATTTGATATTTCTTATATACTTATTTGTTGTTTAGTGACTTTAGGGAATGGTCGGCTTAATTTCGGGAAGGTTTAGGAGTGAATTAGATCACTTAGTTCTCTTGTTAGAAGCTTAGTTGTAAGATTTGACTAAGATTTTATCTTTGTATAAATGACCTCGAACAAGTGATTTGATGGTTGCAGTAGGTTCGTACAGTAATTTGGACTTCGGCGTATGTTTGGATTTGGATTTGGAGGTTCTTAGGATATTTTGTCTCTATATGCCGAAAGTTGAAAACTTGAAGGTTTGAAGAGATCATAAGTTGGACTGAGAATTAACTTTAATGATATCATATTCAGATTGTTGTTCGCAACTTGAAATAGATTCGTTTTGTTAATTGAAACTTGTGTGCAAAGTTTGAATGTAATCCAGATAGGTTAGGCTTGAATCAGATGCTTGATTTGAAGTTTAAAAGTTCTTGATATGATTGATTATCACGCTAAGATCGTGTCATTGGCTATGTTGGGGTTGCCAATGATGGAGTGGAGGGGTTCACTTGGTCATTCTCCTAGTAGGCTAATTTCACTTCTGAAAGCTCAACGGATGATTGGGAAGGATGTTTTTGGCATACCTAGACTTTGTTAGAGATGTCGGTGTTGACACTCCTACGATTGATTCAGTACCCACAGTGAGAGAGTTTCAAGATGTGTTTCCAGCAGACCTACCGGGCATGCCACCCAATAAGGATACTGATTTTGGTATTGTGACAACGGGCACTCAGACCATATCTATTCCACCATATTGCATAGCTCCAGCTGAGTTGAAGGAACAATTACAGGAGTTGTTGGATAAAGGTTTCATCAGGCCAAGTGTTGCATCTTGGGGTGCGCCGATATTATTTGTGAAGAAGAAGGATAGTTCCATGAAATTATGTATTGATTATAGGCAATTGAAAGGTTATCATCAGGAAAAAGTATCTACAGCCTCGCACTAATGATTTGTTTGATCATCTTCAGTGTGCAATAATATTCTCAAAGATCGACTTGAGATTGTGCTATCGTGAATAGAAGATCAGAGCCTCAGACATTCCTAAGACTACTTTTAGGACTCATTATGGGCATTATGGATTCTTCGTGATGTCATTTGGTTTGACTAGTACCCAGCATCTTTCATGCATTTGATGAACAATGTGTTCCAACCTTATTTGGATTCTTTTGTCATTGTATTTATTGATGATACCTTGGTATATTTTCATAGCAGGGAGGAGCACGAGCAGCATTTGAGGATTGTGCTTCAGATTCTGAGGGAGAAGAAATTGTATGCCAAGTTCTCCAAGTGCAAGTTCTAGTTGGATTTAGTGACTTTCTTGGTCCACGTGATGTCTAGTGAGGGTATCAGGGTGGATACAAAGAAGATTGAGGTGTTCAGAGTTAGCCAGACTTTTTGTAGCCACAGATATTAGGAGTTTTCTTGGTTTGGCCGGTTCCTATCATTGCTTTATAGAGGTTTTCTCATCGATTGCAGCTCTATTGATCAAATTGACTCAGAAGGACACTCTATTCAGATGATCCGATGAGTGTAAGGAGAGGTTTTAAAAGCTCAAGACTGCTTTGACTACATCCCCATCGTTGGTGTTACCTATGAATTCAGGACCATATACGGTGTATTGTGATTCTTCACGTGCTGGTATTAGTGTGGTGTTGATGCATAAGGGTAGAGTAATTGACTATGTGCCACGCCAGTTGATGCCCCATGAGAAGAATTACCTAGTTCATGTTTTGGAGTTAGCAGTTATTGTGCACGCGCTCAAGATTTAGACATTACTTTTATAGTGTGTGTTGTGAAATATACATGGATCATTGGAGTCTTCAACATTTGTTTAAGCTGAAGAATTTGAATTCGAGGTAGCCAACGAAGGTGGTTGGAGTTGTTGAAGGATTATGATATCACTAGTATGTATCATCTGAGGAAGGCTAATGTGGCACTAGATGCCTTGAGTAGAAAGGAGAAGAGTATGTGGGGTCTGGCATTCATTCCAGCTGTGGAGAGGCCTCTAGCTATGGATGTTCAGGAGTTGGCCACTAGGTTGGTGAGATTGGATATTTATGACCTGAGGTAGAGTCCTTACGTTTGTTGTTTCATAGTCATCCTTGTTTGAGTGCATTAAGGCCCACTAGTATGATGATCCCATTTTCTTGTCCTTAGGGATACAGTGTAACAACGTGATGATAAGGAGGTGACTATTGGTGATGATGGTGTATTATGACTTCAAGGTCAGATTGGTGTTCCTAATATCGATGGCTTTAGAGGGTTGATTCTTGAGAAGGCTCATAGTTTGTAGTATTCTATTCACCCAGGTGCTACAAAGATGTATCGTGGCTTGAAGTAGGGTTATTGGCGGTGAAGGATCAAGAAGGTCATTGTTTGGCATGTTTCATGGTGTTTAAATTATCAACAAGTCAAGTATGAGCAACAGAAACCAGACGGTTTGCTTCAGAAGATTGATACACTGAAGTGAGAGTATGAGCTCATCACTATGGACTTTGTGGTAGGTTTTCCATGGACTTTGAGGAATTTTAATGCTATATAGGTCATGGTTCATCAGTTGACCATGTGAACGCATTTCATTCTGGTTATGACTTCTCATACTTCAGAGAAGTTGGCTCAGATTTACATCCGATAGATTATTCGCTTGAATGGTGTACCTAACTGTAAGTCCCCATAAAATTTCTACTCAAAACCCGAGAGCTCGTAGTGCCAAGTTAGGAATACGTGTTAGAAATTTGTAAAATTCTTCGCGGCGAGCTTGGTCGCCGCGGTTCAGACCCTCTAGATTGATCTATGCATTAAAAGTCAAGGAATAATGTTTTCCAGAAAAGTGCATTTATGCGATCCATTATGCGGTCGCATAATAGCTCGCCGCAAAGTCAGGCAGTTTGATGGTAATTTTGAGGTCAACTATGCGGCCAACTATGCGATCGCATGATCAATATGCGGGCCGCATAGTCATCGCATAATCCCCTTGGAATTTTGCGAGGGGCAGTTCTCTGCTGCATTATGCGACCACAGAACAGGTATGCAGACCGCACTCCTGTCGCATACACAGGCAGTTTGTTCAAGTTTTTCGAGCCATTTTTGCGGTCCATTTCGCGGGCCGCATGTCAATTATGCGATCGCAGATTGTGTCGGGGCTCCTATTTTCTAACTTTTAAAACCCGACCCCATCCCATTAAAAACACCCCATTAGACCCATTTTTTGTTATTTTACTGCATATAGAGTGAGAGAGGAAGTTCTAGAAAGAGAGGGAGTGATCTTCATCAAGTCCCCACTCAATTCTTGCCCCAAATCCTTGAATATTGTCAAGTGAAATTACTAGGTCTTCACCCTAAGAGGTAAGAACTTGTTCCCTAATCTATAATTTCGAAATTTCTATTAAAATAAGCGATTAGCAAGTGGGTTCATGGGTATAAGGTTGATAATCTTGCATGCATAAAAGAGAATGGGGTATGGGGAGGTTGTGAACTAAAAAGATAGCAATTGGAGTATAAGATTGAAGAAATCTCTCACAAAAGGGACCTAAGATCACAATGCACACTTAGTGCTTGATAATATGCTCAAATGAGCTAGAATCTTAATCATGTCTCTGATTCTTGATTCAATTTGTAATTCCTATAAAATAGATTGAAGTTGCTAAGAGTCCGGGAACTTTGTAAGAATTTAAGGAAAGCTCTATTGAGGTATGTATGGCTAAAAACCCCTCTTTTTAGAAATTGAGCCCCGTTGGTGTTTGTGTAAATGCGGTAAGATTAAAGTTGGATTGATGTATTGATTGTTATTTCACATGAATTGGTGTTGCAACTTTATATACGTGAACAGTGTGTCTCAATATGATCAATGTGCTATTCTTGATAACTTAAAAAGGTGCGAAGAATATGAATCATGTATTGAAATGCTTAGACCTTAAATCAAGATTAAAACTGCATTTGTTGTGACATCTATGTGAAATCTTATCTATGCTTACAATTTAAATTGCTCTTGTGTGGACCTATTATCCTAAATTGCAAAGCTAACATTGAAATTGGGAATGATGTGAAATGTGGCCTAGTTCCAAAAAAATGATATGATTGTTTTGGCCCCAAGTGCCTATGAAATGATATATGTGAAACAAAGATTGAAACAAGATGACTAATGAGAAAGGAACAACGCCTTGGTAAGGCGGACTAGCCGATCGGGCCGAGATCGGACGCCATGCCGCACACATGGTGGTATTGTGCTGATATTGAATTCTGAAAAAGGAAAATGAGATTGTGATTGAGGTACATGTCTCAAATGAGGCAACCTAGCCGATCGGGTCGAGATCGAACTCCGCTCAAGATAGCGGTGGTATTACAAACAATGATGAACAGTATGAAATGCCCCAAACTAAAAGCAATGGAAAATTATGTGGTTCTTTTATTTGATGACGTGGTGGTCGTTTAATGCTTTTGAGTTATACTTGTGATTTCCTTACTCTTGTACGATGGTTCTTTCTAACTAGATGGTGTTTAGTTATACATACTAGTACTATTCCATGGTACTAACGTCCATTTTGCTGGGGGCGCTACATTTTTAAATGAATGTAGGTGGCTCTATAGCGGACAATGCCGATCGCGCGTAGCGGAGTGTCCTCCTCTAAAAGTCTTGGTGAGCCCCTTTTCCCTTCAAGGGGTTATGTTGTACATCTTTTGTTGTAGACTTCCAGTTTTGAGGTATAGCCGGGGCCTTGTTGTCGGCGTTGTCATTATTTGTCTTTTGTATCCATAGAGGCTCCGTAGACGTTTGTGTGGGTTATGTACGGGTGTTGGATGGGTCAATGAACTGTGTTGTAACTCTATACTCTAGTTCTTCTAAACTATAACTGTATGAAATCTTGGGAACTTAGTCATGATTTAAGGCTTGTGACATGAAAATGAATTAACAATGTGAATGTTCGATTTTGCTATTGTCTAAATAAATGAAAGCATGGTTTCCTTAATCGCATTGAGTTGGGTAGAAAGTGTTAGTGAGGCTTGCTCAGTTGGGCTCACTCGATTGAGCGCCGGTCGCGCCTCCCGAGGTTGGGGCGTGACACTATCTATATCATCTCAGACCGTGACACTCAGTTTATCTCGCGCTTTTGGAGTGCTGTTCAGTATGATTTGGACATGCAGGTGGAGTTTAGTACTGCATTTCAACCTTAGATGGAATGGCAGTCTGAGTAGACCATTCAAATCCTTATGGATATGTTGAGGCCATGCATTATTGATTTCGGGGGCCAGTGGGATCAATTTTACCATTAACGGAGTTTTCCTATAGTAACAACTACCAATCTAGTATCAAGATGGCTTTATATAAGTCCTTATATGAGAGGTAGTGTTGTTTTCGGATTGGTTAGTTTGACCTGGGAGGCTAGGTTGTTGGGCATGGACTTGGTTTGTGATTCTTTGGAGAAAATGAATTTCATTTAGGAGAGGCTTCACACGACTTAGTCTAGGCAGAAGAGCTACGCTGACAGAAAGGTTCGTGATGTGGCTTTCATAGAGGGTGAGAAGGTTCTTCTAAGATTTTTGCCTATGTAGGATGTGATGAGTTTTGGGAAGAAGATCAACTTGATCTTGAGGTTTATTAGCCCATTGGAGGTATTGGACAGAGTTGGTAAGGCGGCTTATAGACTGATTTTTCCTCATAGTCTTTTGGGAGTTCATATGGTATTTCATGTTTATATGCTCCGAAATTATCATGAAGATAAGTCACATGTTTTGGACTTCACTACATTGTGGTTAGATGAGAATATGGCTTATGAGTAAGAGACAATGGTCATTTTGGATAGGCAGGATCGGAAGCTAAGATCTAAGGAGATTGCATCAGTGGAGGTTCAGTGGAGAGGTTAACCGGTCAAGGAAACGATATGGGAGACGAGCATGATATGCAAACCAGATATCCTCACCTTTTTGGCATTTCAGGTATGATTCTTTACCCGTTCAAGGACGAACATTTGTTTAAGAAGGGGAGAATGTAGTAACCAGGCCGGTCGTTTTGTGTATTTGAGCTCCGTATCCCTATTTAATATTTCCCGTATGCTTTTTTATAATTTTGTGACTTGTAGGGATGGTAAACTTAGTTCCAGGAATGTTTGGGAGTGAATTGGAATACTTAGTTTTATTGTTGGAAGCTTAAGTTGTAAGAGTTGACCAAAGTTTCATTTTGTGTAAATGACCTCATTGGTGATTTGATAATTTTAATAGGTTCATATTTTGATGGTTCCAATAGGTTCATATGGCAATTTTTGACTTAGCTGTATGTTCGGATTTGGATTTGGACATTCCTAGGATATTTTGGTTCTATTTGCCTAAGGTTGGCAGTTTGATGGTTTGGAGAGTTCACAAATTTGATCGGGAGTTGACTTTGATGATATCTGATTCAGATTGTTGTTTCGGAACTTAGAATAGGTTCGTATTATTTCTTGGAACTTGTGTGCAAATTTTGGATTTAATCCAAATTGATTAGGCTTGAATTATGCACATGGTTTGAAGTTTGGAAGTTCTTAAACTCAAGAGAAGTTCAACTTGCATTTTGATCTTTAATTCATTGATGTGATGTTATTGTATGTGTTTGGAGGATTTGGATAGGTCTTGGCAGTATTTGTGGACTTTTTGGTATGATCGGAAGAGGTCTCGGATGGCTCGAGTGAGTTTTAGCCCACCTAGAGTATGTTTGGAGTTGGCTAATTTTGCTGGTGTCTGGGGTTCATCGCATTCGCAAGGGGATCCTCGCATTTGGGATGAAGAATTTGGAGTTGGAGCAGATTTGTTCTTGTCGTTCGTGCCTGGGAGGTCGGTTTTGTGATGGACCGTGAGTCAGTTCTTTGTGTTTGCGGCAGGAGGGTCGCGTTCGCAATGCAGAGTAGGAGTTGGGGGGTTTTGGCCTTCACATTCGTGAGGGTTTGGTCGCGTTCGCGGAAGGCTGGGCTATTTGACCTCCATATTTGTGAGGTCTACGTCGCATTCGTGAAGTGTGTTTTGGGCAGGGGAAAATTTTATGCTACGTGAACAAGAGGTACGTGCCGTGTTCGCAAAGAGAACCCCTATGTAGTGTATTTAAGTGTTGTATTTCGGGATTTTAGCCCTTTCTTTCATATTTTGATCCCTAGACTTGGAGAAGGGCAATTTATCTTGGAGATTTTCATACATGACTTTGAGGTAAGTGATTTTTACTTATTTGTAGAGCGATTTCAAGAATCTACATGAACTATTGATACCCAAAATGTGGAATTTTAAGGTAAATTTGGGGGGTTTTCCTACAACTCTAGAGAGTGAAAATTGAGGTTCTGAGCTAGTGATTTGGACTTGGTTTTGGAATATAAACACATCTTTGGACTGTGGGGTTATGAATAGTCGGGATCTACCACTTGACTCAGGTTTGACCACGTGGGCCTAGGTTGACTTTTGCTGACTTTTTTGTGAGTTGAATAAAGATTGAAGCTTTATTGTATGGAATTGATTTATACAGATTTGTTTGACGTTTCAGTTATTTTTTGCTACATTCGAGCCAGTTGGAGGTGATTTCTAAGGGAAAAGTGATTTTCAAAGGTTGATTTGGGCTTATTAAGGTACGTATCTTGCCTAGTCTTGTGTGAGGGAATGACCCTCAAAATTTGGCCCTATTTGGATAATTAAAATATGTGAAAAGCACCGTTTATGTGAGCTAATGAGCTTATACATGGGAGCTAAGTGTGATTTATGACCGGATTAGACTGTAGGTTTTTATTATGGTTGTGTGCTCTTTATGATACATTTTTTATATTTTTATTATCACATGAACTTATCCTTTCATGCTAGAGATTATGTTTAGGATTATTATATCCTAATTAGCCAAGATTTTCTATGTGGGATTGTTACTATAACTAATGTAGCCATAGTCATACTTCATATCTTGAGCACATATCTGCACTTTATTATTATTATTATTATTATTATTATTATTATTATTATTATTATTATTATTATTATTATTATTATTATTATTATGTCTTTGTGAACCTTATCGATGGATTATGACCATGTGTCTCTTTTATGATAAATTGCTATCTTGTATTGTTATGTTTATGACACATATGGATATATATATATATATATATATATATATATAATACTTTTCACCAACAATATGACAAGATGAAATATCTTCAATTATAAAATCCAGAGCTATCAACTCAACATATATAAAACAATCTTGACAGTCAAGTTATCCAAAAAAAAAGAGGCATAGAGTAACTTGTAAGATTCAACATAAAAGGATGTAAAAAATGCATAATAAAGCATAAAAGATCCACTTGCATAATTCAAGCCTAACCAATCTGGATTAAATCCAAAATTTGCACACAAGTTCCAAGTAATAATACGAACCTATTCTAAGTTCTGAAATAATATTCTGAATCAGATATCATCAAAGTCAACTCCCGGCCAAATTTATTAACTCTCCAAACCTTTAAATTGCCAACCTTCAAATTATCATAATAGAGACACATGCTCTTAATCCATCGATAAGGTTTACAAAGACATAATAATAATAATAAAGTGCAGATATGTTTGGATTAGATTCAAACATTCCTAGGTTATTTTGGTTCTATTTATTAAATGTTGGCAATTTGAAGGTAGTTCATAAATTTGATCGGGAGTTGACTTTGATGATATCTGATTCAGATTGTTGTTTCGGAACTCATAATAGGTTCGTATTATTACTTGGAACTTGTGTGCAAATTTTGGATGTAATCCAGATTGGTTAGGCTTGAATTATGCGCTTGGTTTGAAGTTTGGAAGTTCTTAAACTCAAGAGAAGTTCAACTTGCGTTTTGATATTTGATTCATTGATGTGATTTTATTGTATGTTTTTGGAGGATTTAGATAGGTCCTGGTAGTATTTATGGACTTGTTGGTATGATTGAACGCGGTCCCGGGTGGCTCGAGTGAGTTTTGGCCCACATAGAGAACGTTTGGAGTTGGCTAATTTTGCTGGTGTTTGGGGTTCATCGCGTTCGCGAAGGGATCCTCGAATTTGGGATGAAGAATTCGGAGTTGGGAGGATTTGTTCTTGGCTTTCCTGCCTGGGAGGTCACGTTCGTGATGGATGGTGAGTTGGTTCTTTGCGTTCGCGGCATGAGGGTCGTGTTTGTAATGCAAAGTAGGGGTTGGGAGGGGAGGGGGGGGGGGAGTTGGCCATCACATTCGTGAGGGTTTGGTCGCGTTCGCGTAAGGCTGGGCTATTTGTCCTTCACATTTGTGAGGGCTACGTTGTGTTCGTAAAGTGTGTTTTGGGCAGGGGCAGATTTTATGCTACGGGAACATGAGGCACGTGCCGTCTTCGCGAAGAGTACCCCTGTGTAGTGCATTTAAGTGTTGTATTTCGGGATTTTAGCCCATTCTTTCATATTTTGACCCCTAGACTTGGAGAGGGGTGATTTTGCTTGGAGATTTTCATACATGACTTTGTGGTAAGTGATTTTTACTTATTTGTGGTGCTATTTCAAGAATCTATATGGATTATTAATTCCCAAAATATGGAATTTTAAGGTAAATTTGGGGGGGGGGGGGTTTTCCTACAATTCTAGAGAGTGACAATTGGGGTTTTGAGCTAGTGATTTGGACTTGGTTTTGGAATATAAACACATCTTTGGAGTCGTGGGGTTATGGATAGTCGGGATCTACCACTTGACTCAGGTTTTGACCACGTGGGTCTGGGTTGACCTTTATTCACTTTTTTAGGAATTTAATAAAGATTGAAGCTTTATTGTTTGGAATTGATTCCTATAGATTTATGTGACGTTTCAGTTATTTTTTGCTGGATTCGAGCTGGTTGGAGGTGATTTCTAAGGGAAAGGTGATTTTCAAAGGTTGATTTGGGCTTATTAAAGTTAGTATCGTATACGGCCACAATTGAGGAGTTCGGCTTTGGGGCTATTACGGGGCTACTATGCAGCTCCACGCCTAACCTCAAAGAAGCTCGAAGCAGAGCATGAGGTACGAACCCGAGGTGCGTCCCTCGAGGGAGCACATCGAAGGCTCATTGTGGTCAACCTCGGAGCAGTACCATCGATGATCGTCCTGGAAGGGCGGGAAAATCCCAACACGTGTTTAGAGCTGACCAGGTCTGCAAGAATAGTAGAAATCCGTACTGAGCCGTTACACAGCTATACTAGTAGCGTCTCTTTGTCATTTATTAGACATGTGCTGTGTTGGGATTCACCCCTCCTATATAAAGGGGACCTTTATCATCTTGTAAAGGATCTCAGATTATTATTACACAACACATTGAATACAACACAACATTCTCTGCTCTTTACTAACACTATTGTTCTTCATATTTATTGCTTATTCATTCATTATTCATTATTTTTCTTCATTTATTTCTCATCATTAACCGCAAAAAGCCATCTTTAGGGCCCTCGTTATCATTGGTTCTTCATCGATCGTTCGTGACTATTAACCTCGGGGCCCTACTCCAGCTAGCTCGAGGCCCATCCTTGTGTCTTTATTGGTTTGCATTTCTTATTTTCTTTACTGACACCTGGCATCTATTGCCTAACAACTAGTGTTAAGATAAATCACATATTTTTAGAATAACATAATCAAATATAATTGTACTTACCATTTTCAAGGTAAATAGTTTGGCGCCCACTGTGGGCTAAGAATAATTGTGATTGTTTTGGTGCTAGTTTTCTGAAAACACAAGTTATTCTTCACACTTTTTCTTGTCCAAGTATCTCTGATTTCAGGTCAAAAATGTCTAACTCAGCGAATGCACGTGAGAACAACGGTATTGGGCTCCAAGGAGAAAACGTTGCAGATGCCGGTTTACAAAGGGTTAACTTCCCGTTCTTCCCGAGCTGGGGTTTTTTGGGCTTTCTGTTGGTCGCCTTGGTGTATGCTCCTGTTAGTGTGGGAGCTTATTTCGACGTGTCGAGCGTCGCATGAGATTCCGTCTGCGGGAATCGGTCCTGGCGCGTTCTCAAGATTTTGTGGAGGCTTACCAACACCTGGAACAGCCACACCATTTTCTCCGTGGTTCTCAATATTGTTGTTTACTTAATCAGACATTTTAACCTGAAACCGAAGATCTTGGACAAGAAAAAGTGTGAAAAATAACTTGCGTTATGCGATGAAACCAGCAAGAAAATAATCACTATTATTTTTAGCCCCACGGCGGGCGCCAAACTGTTTACCGTGGAAATGATAATAACAATTAAATTTGTTGATGGGAGTCTAAAAATACGTGATCTATTTTTATGCTATATGTATGAAGTTTAGAGACGAAATGCGAGCTAAAATAGAGTTATAATCAAACCGATGAGCTAGCCAATCGGGGCCTCGGACTGACCGATACGGGGCCTCGAGGTCGATTCCTAGGCTCGGGCTCGAGCTATTAAGGGTAATCGGGGAAGGGCTAACAGTTATAAAACAATCAGCGAAGGCTCTTTATGGCCAATGATAAGAAATAGATGAAGAACAAGTATGAAGATAATAAACAAGGGCAACAATATCGAGATAGTATGTTAGAGAGAAAAGAGAATGTTCTTCTATATTTCATGTGGAGTAATTGGAGCAACATACCTTACAAAATGACCAGGGCCCCCTTTATATAGGAGGGGAGTCCCTATATAGTACAAAAGACATTAATTTTAAAGATGTGAGATGGCACAACTAGACATGACACCTTGATTTGGGTTCAGAGTAGACCGGCTAGGCTCTGTCAGTCTTAGCTATGCACCTTGGAAACTCCCCATCTTCATCATAGTCGCGGTTTGCATCGTCCTGGGGTCGGGTGTCGACGAACCTCGAGGGAGGAGACTCGGCCATACCTTTGTAGCCTCGAGGCCCCGAGATGATCTTCTGAACTGCCTTAAATGACGAGAAATTGGACCCTCTGATTTTACCGTATATAGATGGATTTTTCGGGGCTAGGCACCACGACGTCCTTGCCCACCCAGTTGCACTCCTCTTTTACCTTATCGAGGAGGCGCTCAGTAATCGTACACATATACCTCGACATGGGTTCACATCGGCTCGGTGTCGAGGGTGTGTTCTCCACCTTGAAATCGGCAGCAGTGGCACACTTCGCCGGAACGAAGTCTGCAAGAGGATATTCCTCCACGCGGCACCGGCGGACTTTGATGAAGAGGCGGTTTCTTTCTGCAGCACGGTTTTTGACGTTTTCGCCATTTTTGGGTTTGAGATTGAAGAAGAAGAAGATAATAAGAATTGGTGTTTTGAGGGAAGGTTGACAACAAAACCTGAAGATTTTGCAGAACGGACAAACTTAAAAGATGCAAAAAGCTTTGGAGATTGGAAGGAATTGAAAGTAAAATTTGAATTAATAAGAAAAGGGCCTATTTATGGGTTTCACGGTGACGGTTCGAAACCACTAGTGGACGACCATCAACTGGCACATATTAAATGCATGGGGAACTGCACCGACTGGACGTTTCGGTCACCTCTGTCGCTTACATCATAGAGGTGACGTCATGATAGATCGGGCTATAGGTCGAAGGTTCAATTCGTTTCTTGTCATTACACTCCAAAATATGAGGGGATTATCTGTATATTAAAATCGGGCTCACCCGATTTTACTTATTCATCGAGACCGGTGTGAAGGATCAAAGATCGATCCCGTAATAGATCAGATCGAGGCACGAGGATATGACACCGAGTTCGGATTCGAGGTACCTAGCAAGATCAAAACCGATAATGATCAAGGTTGAGCAAGACCGACATCGAGCAAAACCGAACGGAAAGACGAGATATCCGTGACTGGTTGAAGATCGTGGTGGAAATCTCGAAACAGATCAAATCAAGGGCGGTTATTTAGTTAATCATGGGATTTACTACTATAATTAGAATTGTACCATAGATAGGATTCCTCTGCTATATAAAGAGGGCTCTAACCATTTGTAAGACACATGGTTCTCACGTATCAAAGCAATATATCACTTTCTCTTTTGCTCATATTCTTGTTCATCAGCTTGTTATATTTTTAACTGTTCTTGCACCAATCAGTTCGAGGGTATTCAAGCTCGAGGGCTGAATTCAAACACTGGTTTGCTTTACCTTATTATCAATTTCCGTTTTTAATCTTCATATTCATCAATTGGTATTAAGTGAAATCACGTGTCCTTAAAATCACATTATAAGTTCAATTGTTATCCAATTTTTAGGGTAAACAATTTCTACGTACTTTTTTCCGATTTCAGATATCAGTTTCTTAATTTAAAAAATATATATAACTTAGCATGTTTAAAAGGTACATAAAAGTACTATATGTTGCATTTTCTATTGTTAAAAACAATTTATTTTATAAAACTGTAAGTTAAAAAAATATTGCTTGGCTTCATATATAAGTACTAATTATGTCCTATAAAATGAGGGTTCTTTTGCAGTAACACTCGCACATGCTATTCTCCTTGCTTTGCATGCCATTATTTCCTATCGTATGATCTTGGTGTGTATATAGGTCGGGTTGGTTCGAATTTTACAATTACCAAACTAAATTAACTGTGTCGGGTTATTAAATTTAAACACAAAACCAAACCAATAAAACTCAGATTTTTCAATCTCGATTTTTCTCGTATTTTTGGATTATTTATGTTTTTTCGGGTTTTTTTTCGGTAAAATCTTCGTAGCACAAAACATATAACTTGTGCTCAAAATATTTCATTAATCCTAGTAAGATAAAACTATATAAGGAATTTTTCAAGAAAATAATACAAAATATGAGATGTGTCATGGGATTATCCTAAAATATTCAACAATAAAGACAATAAAATTATGTAATATAAATATTGCTAATTAAAAAGTCATAATAAATATAAACATAATCTAAAAGTACTAAGTCATGTAAAATAAGTAGACTAATAAGGGAGTATTAATTACATGACTAAACGCTAAAGAAAAATAAAAATAGGTTATGCATTTTTATCTAGATTATTGCAAAACAAAAAATATTTATTCAATATATTGTCTTTCGTAGTATTGAATTGAATGTCTTTTGTTAGCATTAGTATTCATTTAATTTTGGTTTAGGCTTTTATTAGAATTATTTAAGTTACTAATATTAATAACTATAAAACTTATTGGAATGTTCAAAAGTTCTAAGTCCAACCTTGAAATAATACTTTAAAAGATAAAATTATGAAAAAGTTTAAGAATTATTTATAAATTACATCACTATAAGTATATTTATATATTAAATATACCTAAAATTTCTATATATGTTATGTCGGGTTGGTTTGATTTCGATTTGATTTTCTTTAGTCAAAATCAAACCAAACCACTTATGGTCGGGTTTATTTTTTCCAACACCAAACCAAATCATAGTCGGATTTTTTCTCGGTTTGACTCGGATTATCGAGTTGGTGCGGTTTGTCGGTTTCCTTTGTACACTCCTAGTCGGATCTATCGATACAACAAAAGTGAGGCAGCTTAATTGTGACTATATCATTTAAAACCGCGAGGATAGCGACGTTGGATCAAAGTCAACCCTAAAAGTTCGCTTTAGAGATTAGAATGGTTCAAGTTATATAAGGAGACCAACTGTCCAAATTTAAAGGCCTGCCCCATGTATCATGGTCGAGACGGGTACAAACTTATCATAGAGTTTAATTTTAAGCATAAAACTCTTACTCGTTTAATAAAATCCAATGGACGGGTACAAACTTATCCAATGTATTAAACCAATGAATGCAAAACAAGCGTCTTGCATAAACTCCTTTAACATATTATTATGGTTAAGTAATATGTATTTTCACTTTAATTTTCAACTGCTACGGTTAATCTGTATAATTTGATGCATACGCCGGGTGTAGGTAAGTCGTTGGAACGAATGTGTATAAGTCTGGAATACAATTTAAAGTTTAGAGAAGAATATGCAATTAGATGCTCGATTGACTTTTTAGTTGTCTTCATCAGAGTTCGATAGAATGTTTTCCGAATCCTGAATAAAGAAACAAGTTAAAATTTCAGATTGTCTTACAGTACTAGTAGCATTAAATTGGGCACGACTAAATTTGTATTTATACAACAACTTCGTCTTGTTTTTATACAACAACTGCGTCTCAATCTCAAACAAGTTGAAAACCGCTATATGAAGTCCCAGTATCCCACTTCTTTCTTTAAACTCAACTCATATTATTCATCGTATTATAGTTTATAATCAACAATTTTCTTTCCCTCCCTCTCTCTTTCTTTTTTCTCCTTTTGTTCTTTCCTTCTTTCTTGGTCCTCTGTTTTCTGGGTCCCAGACAAAAAATATACTCCACCGTCTCAAACTATCTGTCATGATTCTTTTGTACACCTCCCCTAAGAAAAATTAATTAGCATACGATTTTGACTACTTTACCGTTATTCATGTCTTACTATTTAATCTTTCTTCATTGGTATTTGAACAAAGTTATCCATAATTGAGGTATTTGTAGTCTTCAAGGATAATTACTACTAAGGGTAAAAAAAGCAAAAAAATAATTAATTTTATCTTGAACTTCAAAAATGACAAATAATTAATTTGAGATAACTATTTTTAGTAACCACGACTGATAAGAGAGTACCAGAGATAAGAGAGAATCAGAGAATAAACCAAGATTTACTCTTGTTAGTTTAAACTCATTCATCCTTAAATAAAAGTCTCGGGTTGAGTCTTGCAGTCGAACTCGAATTTAGTCGGGCCCCAATATTAATTTCGAAAAACGGAAGAGAAGCTAAAAAAGTTACTGCATACCATATGTAACTTAGTCGGGCCCCAATATTAATACCATATGTACATATGCCATGTGTGTGTGTGTGTGTGTGTGTGTGTGTGTGTGTGTGTATATATATATATATATTATTGGTATTACTGTGTTCAAAATCAGAAAATTAGAGAAGCAGAGAACCATTAATAAACAAAACAGGAAAAATAATTCCGAGCCCACAAGTTGCTTGTGTGTTGTGATGACCCAAAAGGTCATCACTTGTTTTTAAATTTAATTCTGTGTTTCCGAGGCCTTGAAAACCTCTTTTAGCCTCGCCTCGATTTACGTGCGCAGTCCGGGCGCGTAGCCGGAAAGCTTAAATATGAAAATCTGTGAAAATGGTAAAATTTGGTTATAAAATGAGTTATTTTGGCTTCGATCAACGTTTTGGGTAAACGGACCCGGACTCGTGATTTGACGGTCCCGGAGGGTCCGTAGGAAAATATGGGACTTGGGCGTATGCCCGGAATCGAATTCCGAGGTCCCAAGCCCGGGAAATGAATTTTTGAAACAAATTGTTTTCCGAAATTGTTTAAGGAAATTGGAAATGAAATTTGATTAGATCATGTTAGTATCGGGCCTGTATTTTGGTTCCGGCGCCTGGTACATGTCTTACATATGATTTAAGACGTTCCTGTAAAATTTGGTAAAAAATGGATGTCGTTTGACGTGATTCGGACCTTAGATGCAAAGTTTGAGATTTTGGAAATTTTGGAAATTTTCCTTGATTTTGATACTAAATTCGATGTTCATGATGTTATTTTGGTGATTTGAGTACTCGAATAGGTCCGTAGGATATTTTTGAGGTTGTGTGTATATTTGGTTGGGATCCCCGAGGGCTCGGGTGAGTTTCGGATAGGTGTCGAAGTGTTTTTGGACTTAGAAAAATTGCGGAACTGTTGTCTGCTGGTGTCCAGTCATTTGTGCTATGCGATCGCATAGCTAAGTCCACGATCGCATAGTGTAATTTTCAGGGGTTCAGTTTTGTTCTATGCGATCGCATAGTGTCTCCCGCGATCATGTAGGGTTAAGTCTGAGATGTCCTTCTTTTGTTCTATGCGATCGCACTGTCCACTCCGCGATCGCGATGTGTTAGCCCCCAGCCCTCATTTCCTTCTATGATCGCATGGTATAGTCTGCGATCGCAGTGTTCAGCCTCAGTTATTCTATGCGATCGCATCTTTTTGTCCGCGATCGCGTAGGCTAAATCCGCCCGGTTATTTTAAATGTTCAGCAACAGTAGCCATTCGGGATTTTTACCAAATTTCATAACTCCTTCTTCTCCACACCTCTTGGGGCGATTTTTGAAGAGTTTCTTCACCATAACTTCATAGGTATGTAATCCTAAGCTTGTTTTCTTCCACTTTTATCAACATCCATTAAATTTCTAGGCCTAAAACATGTGATTAAGGGTAGAAATTAGGGATTTGGGTAAAATTAGGGCTTTTTGATTAATTGTGATCTAGACCTCATTTTGGGGTCGGATTTGAAAACAAATTATATATACGGGCTCGTGGTTGAATGGGTGATCGGGTTTTGGTCCGAACTTCGCATTTTGACTAAGCGGGCGCGGGGTCGATTTTTGGATTTTTGGGAAGAATGATTGGAAAGCTATAATTAAGCATTGAAATTGAATTGTTTAGCATTTATTGATGTTATTAAGTCGATTATGTATAGATTCGATTGGGTTGGAGCCAAATTTGAAAGGAAAAGCGGTGTTTGAGGCTTGAGTTGGCCGTAGAAGTTTGAGATAAGTGTCCGGTCTAACCTTAGCTTGAGGGATTAGGAGCCGTGTCCTATTTTCTAATTGCTTCTTGTTGAGTACGACGTATAGGCATGGTGACGAGTATCTATACGTTGGTGTCGAGCATGATCGTGAGTCTTATATTGACAGATATTGTGTTCTTAAATGTTGTTATGGATGCTTTAATTGATGATTCTCGATATTGGGCAAAGATTTGGTTTATTAGCATGGATTTTATTTATGATCAAGTATTGGTGTTATTTGAGCTGAGTAAGAATTGAGTTAGGATTGGTTATAGCTGATTTTCCCTTGCCGGGATGTTTGTTTTGGTATTGTTGTTCCCTTGCCGGGAAGTCATTATATTGCTTTTGTTCCCTTGCCGGGATTCCTTGTGTTTTTGTGTTGGCTTGTAAATGGGAGCGGGTGGTACGCCTACCACGAGATATAATGAAATGGGATCGGGTGGTACGCCTACCATGAGATATAATGAAATGGGAGCGGGTGATACGCCTACCACAAGATATGATGAAATGGGAGCGGGTGGTACGCCTACCACAAGATACTATGAAATGGGAACGGGTGGTACGCCTACCACAGGATATGAGAAATGGGATCGGGTTGCACGCCTGCAACGAAATGTGAACCGAAAGTGAAATCTCCCTTTGTTTTCCTTATCCTTGTTAGAAGTTGAATTTTGGTTTCCTTATAATTCTCTTGAGATTCTGTTTTATCTGTTATCCCCCGAGCATGTTCCCTTTCCCAGCTTTTAAATTGTTCGTTCCAGTTTATTTTTCCGCTGTATATATATATAACTGCACAGGTTTATCTGGAGTCTGGTCCTAGCCTCGTCACTACCTCGCCGGGGTTAGGCCAGGCACTTACCAGCACATGGGGTCGGTTGTGCTGATACCACACTCTACACTCTGTGCAGATACCGGAGCAGCACTTGATCAGCAGCAGTAGGGGAGCCAGCCTTCAGTCCATCGAGACTCCGAGGTAGCCCTGCAGGCGTCCGCAGGCCCGACGTCTCCTCTATCTTATATTACGTTCTGTTATCACTTGTATCCGAGACAGACGGTGTTTCTTTCTTTCAGACTTTTATATGTAGTAATCATAGTTAGTCCGTGAATGTTGTGACACCGGTTTCTGGGTAGAGACATATGTTGGCTATTCCTTTCTTTCGTACGATTTTGGTATTATAATTGTTTAAGTCTTCCGCTTATTCTCATATTCCGCTATTATTTGATGGTTGATCACCTGTTAAGTTAATTGGTTAAAATAGGCTAAAATGAAAAGAACTTGAATTTTCCGCATTTCGTGGCTTGCCTAGCTTCTACGAGTAGGCGCCATCACGACTCTCGAGGGTGGAAAGTCCGGGTCGTGACATGTGTCCTTAAGGAATTTAATCCCCTCATTGTTGCCCAAGGTTTTGGATTAATTCCTCCCAGGATAGAACGGAATAACTATTCTGCAATACTGGCAATCGAAATTACAGAATTTCAGCGAACTCAACAGACGGAGCAAATCACACTTGACACTTATGTTTATTTGAAAATAATGCAATAATATAGAAAAGAGGGGAGAAAATTTCAGATTTTTCATCATTGAAAAATGAGGCCAAGCCTCTAAATTTATAGACAAATGAAGGGTGATATGGAGAGGTGCAATCCAAAAGGTGCCTCTTCCATTTTCCATTCACACCCTTTAAAGAGAAAACGCAACAATCCCCCACATGAATGGGGAATGGGATATGTGTAAAAACATGCATGAAAATATAGCGTGATTCGCAAGTAAGGATTAATCGCATCTGGATAAGTAGGTTTCCCTTTGAACTTTCCGTATTGAACTTATGCCGGATATACTCGGTCAATCGGTAGAATTGATATCTTTGAACCGTCGAGCTTTGGTGTATACCTAGACAACCATAAGTCACACAATCAACCCTTAACCGTCTTTGGTTCTCATTGTTGTGTTCGTTTCAGCCATGAACACCACCTGGTTCGTAAGTGCGTAGAGAACTGGCCTTACAGAATTCTCCTTGAAGCGGCTTACACTTCCCACTTACATAGGTGATTCCTAAACGTGTTATCCTGTAGATACACTATTTGATATACCCTGTATCAGACTTAGAAACCATTAAAAAGTCTTAACGCTTTATCCTTGGTACTGAACATTGTCTCATCACGAGAATGGACTACAATAACAACAAACCCAGTTTGATCCCAACAAGTGGGGTCTGGGGAGGGTAGTCTGTACGCAGACCTTACCCCTACCTAATGCAGGTAGAGAGGTTGTTTCCAATAGACCCTCAGCCCAGGAAGGGCAAAAAGAAGAAGAGGAAAGCAAGGGAGGAAGAAAGATGGAAGATAAAAGAAAAAGGGAGAGATAAAGGATAAGTGGTACCAAATAATAGAAACAAGGAATACAAAATCTGAGGCGAACAAAACCACATAACATAATAAAATCTAAGAATATGAAGGGACATGCATACTACTAAGACTATCGGTGAACAACTATAAACTACCTACTAACCTTCTACCTTAATCCTCGACCTCCACACTCTCCTATCAAGGGTCATGTCCTTAGTGAGCTGAAGCAGCGCCATGTCCTGCCTAATCACCTCTCGCCAATACTTCTTAGGCCTACCTCGACCTCTTCTCAAACTCTCCATGGCCAACCTCTCACACCTCCTAACTGGAGCATCAATGCTTCTTCTCTTAACATGTCCGAACCATCTCAGCCTCGACTCCCGCATCTTGTCCTCCACGGAGGCTACTCCCACTCTGTCCCGGATATCTTCATTCCTAATCCTATCTCTCCTGGTACACCCACATATCCATCTTAACATCCTCATCTCTGCTGCTCTCATCTTCTGCACGTGGGAGTTCTTGACTGGCCAACACTCAGCCCCATACAGCATAGCCGGTCGAACCACCACTCTATAAAACTTACCCTTAAGTTTTAGCGGCACATTCCTATCACACAGAACACCGGAAGCGAGCCTCCACTTCATCCATCCCGCTCCAATGCGATGCGGGACATCTTCGTCAATCTCCCCGTTACCCTGGATAATAGACCCGAGATACTTAAAACTCGCTCTCTTGGGGATAACTTGAGCATCAAGCTTAACCTCTACGTCTGCATCATGGGTCTCGTCACTGAACTTGCACTCCAAGTATTCTGTCTTGGTTCTACTCAGTTTGAAACCTTTAGACTCCAAGGTCTGTCTCCAAACCTCCAACCTCGCGTTAACTCCGCTACGCGTCTCGTCAATCAACACTATATCATCGGCAAATAGCATGCACCAAGGCACCTCCCCTTGGATGTGACGATTCAGTCTTGTGCCAATGAACATTACAGAAATATACCGAGCCCTAGAAAGGTGTCAACAGGAAAAGGTGAGGCACAGGTCAAGTACAACCAATTGCGCAAGAGGATTCGGGAATGTGAAAATGAGCACCCTGAAATACAAGAAGCCAATCAAAAGCTAATTGAAGAATGGAAGGATATGGTTGTCAACGCCAACAAACGACTAGTCTGTTTGGAGCGGGATGGATGAAGTGGCATATAACACATTTCGCAATCACTCCGCAATTTTCAAGTATTTGTATGCTATTTATTCATATGTCTATATGATATGCAAATTACAGCACCTTCATTTATGAAACAAATCCAACTTTCAATGGATTTTGGTCATGTTCATCGGTTGGTTCACCTCATTATAGACCAACGTATTAATACGTCCGTTTATGAACGATCATATTTATACAAGACATACAAACGCACTTTTCATGAAAAGTCACAGCCTTCCAGGTAACACCCTTTCATAAAAGAGCTAAACCTTATAAATGTTCAAGAAAGAACAAATCATTTCTGGAAAGGCACGTAAACACTTTCGAATTTGTAGTTTCATCACTAGTCATCACTAAGACTGAACAAGTAATGAATTCACCGACTACCATATCAATATCCCTAAGGATTCGTGGGGTTCGAAGAATTATATCATCTAATTCTTCAAGATAATATATGCATCACGTCTTAACATTAGCTTTTGTTATGCATAAGTTAAATGCCCCCACATTTCAAATATTTCATGTGCCTTTTCTACTATTCATTAACCTTTAAAACCATTTGATACCATTGTGTGATTAAATTTCATATGTCATTATTTGGGTGCTTGTTTTAGTCCAAAAAGAGACTTAACACATCTGCACACCTTCTTTTTTTTTTTCAGGAACCACGAACCCTTTAGGTTGGCCCATATAAATTTCTTCCTCCAAATCTCTATTTAAGGAGGTTTGTCTTTACGTCCATCTGATGGATTTCAAGGCCATATGCGACGGCTAACGCTATTAACACCCCAGTAGATGTAATTCTCGTTACCAGCGAGTATCTAAATACTCAAGACCTTCTTGTTGTCTAAATCATTTGAACACTACTCTTACCTTATATTTGTCAATAGTACCATCAGTTTTCCATTTTCCTTATGAAAATCCACTACGCAAAGGTTTATTTCCTGGAGGAAGATCAACCAATTCCCAAGTGTGATTACTTAATATGGATTATATCTCACTATTGACTGCCTCTTTCCAATATTGTGCTTCGGAGGAAGACAATATTTCTTTAAACATTTGAGGCTCATTTTCCAACAAGAATGTCAGAAAATCCAATCCAAAGGAAGTAGTTATCCTTTGACTTTTACTATGTCTTGAATTTTTCTAATTCAACGTACTTTTCTTTGCTTCTTCCCGAGTTCGCTTAGATACTTCACTAGACGACTCACATTCCTTTTTATACGGATAAATATTCTCAAGGAATTCAGCATTATCTGATTCGATTACCGTATTAATATGAATGTCGGGATTTTTTGATTTATGAATTAGAAAACGATATGCCTTACTATTTCTTGCATATATTATAAAAACAGAATTTACAGTTCTCGATCCGATTTTTATCCTTTTGGGTTTAAGAACTTGCACTTTACCCAAATATGCCCCCACACTTGGAAATATTTCAAGTTGGGTTTTCTTCTTTAGTGTCATTCTTTGTGTTGGTATTTCCCCCATAGCATGTTACCCCTCCCTGTTACTTTTTCATTACTTCTGTTACTGTTATTCTGCTAGATACTGTGTAACTGCAGGTTAATTACTTGTTGTGTCCTAGCCTCGTCACTACTTCGCCGAGGTTAGGCTCGACACTTACCAGCACATGGGGTCGGTTGTGCTGATACTACACTCTGCACTCTTTTGTGCAGATTTCGGTACTGGAGCATACGGACCTTAGCTAGGGGTTGCTGCCTTCAGTCCATCGGAGACCTGAGGTAGTCCTGCAGGCGTCCGCAGGCCTTGGCGTCCCTTCCTATCTAGTTTCTTTCTGCTCTTTTCTATTTCAGAGACAGACATGTTATTATTTTGTTCGGACCCTGTTTGTAGTATTCTTAAATAGTCCGTGAGATTGTGACACCAGTTCTGGGTAGTTTATGTTTATGGATTCGTGTTGGTATTAGCTAAACTGTTAAATTTCGTTTTTCCGCTTTATTATTTCCGTTGTTTATAAATGTTAACTTGCGCTTGTTAAGAGGTCAAAAGTAAAAATGGTAAATTAATAGAAATAGTTGGCTTGCCTAGCTTTCACTAGTATGCGCCATCACGACTCCCGAGGGTGGGAAATTCGGGTCGTGACATCCGCACTCTGAGCTGTCTGTTGCAGTTAGATTACTAAGTATCAAATCTGATTGGAATATTTCTCAAGCAGCCATGGACTCTTTCATTGACCTTATGAGTGAACTAGTTGACCCTAATATCAAATTACTTGGTGATTTCTATAAGGCAAAGAGATTGGTTTCTGAGTTAGGACTTTCGTCAATGAGAATTGATTGTTGTGAAGATGGTTGCATGTTATATTATAAAGATGATGCAACTTTAGACAGTTGTAAATTTTGCAAAGAAGCCTCGTTTCAAGAGGCTTTCCAGCGGGAAAATGGTCGCTATCAAGGCGATGCATTATTTACCTCTTATACCTAGATTAAAGAGGTTATATGCGTCGATGAGTTCTACTCCTCATATGAGATGGCACTTTGAAAATAGAAGACCACCTGGTGTTATGTGTCATCCTTCAGATGGAGAAGCTTAGAAGCACTTTGATAGGACATATCCAGATTTTTCTAATGAACCAAGGAACATTCGGTTAGGTCTGTGTGCGGATGGCTTCACGCCTTTTTCTGTATCTGCGACACCATACTCATGTTGGCCTGTCTTTCTTACACCTTATAATCTACCACCCGAGTTGTGCATGACTAGTCCATATATATTCTTAAATTGTATTATCCCCGGTCCACGTAATCCGAAAAGTTTGATTGATGTATATTTGCAACCTTTGATTGATGAGCTAAAACAATTGTGGTATGGTGGTGTTGAAACATATGATAAATCAACCAAGCAGAATTTCAATTTGCGTGCTAATTTAATATGGACTATTAACGATTTTCCTGCGTATGGAATGTTGTCTGGGTGGATGACTGCTGGAAAGCTAGCTTGTCCTTACTACATGGAAAATAGTAAAGCGTTCACTTTGAAACATGGCCGAAAGCAATCATGGTTTGATTGTCATCGTCAATTCTTGCCTCATGATCATGAGTTTAGAAGGATGAAAAATGCATTCAAAAATAATAAAATGGAATATGATTCTCCACCTCCGATACTTTCAGGTGAGGAAATTTGGGAGAGGGTCCAGAACTTCAGTAAAGTTACTGAAGCTCCACCTTATAGATTTCCCAGATATGGTGTTACTCATAATTGGACGAAACAGAGTGTATTTTGGGAGTTGCCTTATTGGAAGGATAATCTTCTCTGTCACAACCTTGATGTCATGCATATTGAGAAGAATTATTTTGATAGTTTGTTCAACACAGTGAGGGATGTTAAAGGTAAGACAAAGGACAACCCGAAGGCTAGAATGGACTTACAAGAATATTGCAGGCGGCCTGAATTATACTTGCAGACAACAAACAATGGTAAGGTGTTCAAGCCCAAAGCAAGTTACACATTCACTTTGGAGGAAAGACGGCAAATTCGTGATTGGGTTACGAAATTGAAGATGCCTGAGGGTTATGCGTCGAATCTTGGAAAAAAAGTAGATATGAAGGTAGGGAAGTTGAGCCATTTGAAAAGTCATGACTGTCATATTTTCATGAAGACCTTAGTGCCTATTGCATTTTGTGGTTTGCCTGAAAGAATCTGGAAACCCATCACGGAGATTAGTTTGTTTTTCAAAGACTTGTGTTCTACCACATTATGGGAAGAAAACCTACTCCGGATGGATCAGAACATTCGTGTAACTTCTAGTAAGATGGAAAAGATATTTCCATGTATTTTTTTTAATGTGATGGAACACCTTCCAATCCACCTTGTACACGAGGCACGACTTGGAGGGCCTGTTCAATGCAGATGGATGTATCCCTTTGAGAGGTAATATTATAAGTTTGATGTAATTTTCTGTTTTATTTGAATGCTCTTGGCTAACATGACATTATGTAGGACAATTGACAAATGCAAACAATTTGTTAAGCAGAGGAATAGGATTGAAGAATCTATATGCGAAGCTTATCTTGCAAAGGAAACTGCTCATATTTGTTCTTATTATTTTGAGAGTAACGTGCCATCTTCTGGGAATAGGCCCAATAGGCACACGGTCGAATGTGTGAATGATCCATTATATCCGCCAATGTCCATATTCAATCAACCAGGCCGATGTTCTAAGGATGTTACAAAGAGAAGTTTGAGTGATATGGAGTACAAGCCAGCTACACTTCATGTGTTGCTAAATTGTCCCAAAGTTGTACCATTTATCAAGTAAGTATTGATTATTAGTTATCAAAATATAAAATTTACTGTGATTACATCTTGATCAATTACTAAAAATATTTGATGTGTCACAGTCACTTCGTGGGTCAATTTGGCCATGATGTTGTATATACGAGATTTGATACGTGGTTCAAACAATTTGTAAGTTTATCCTGATAATGTTCTAACACTATGTACGTAAATAATGTTTGTAAGTTATGCTAACTTATGAATTTTTTTAACACTATGTAGGTAAATAAACCAAATAATGGTGTAAACCAATTTTTGAAAGATATATCTTGGGGATCTGGGCTTGAGGTCACAACAATGTCTAAGTACGTTGTGAATGGTTATAAGTTCCATACAGAGGATTGCTCTAAAAATAAAAATAGCAACAACAGCGGGGTGTGGGTTCAAGGTGGTGATGGCAACCTAGTTGGAGATATTTATTATTACGGTGTGCTCAAAGAAATAATAGAACTAGAATATACAGGTTGGCCATTTAAGAAATTGATACTCTTTAGATGCAAGTGATTTGACCCAAATCCAACAAGAGGCACAAGAGTACACAATCAATACAACATAATTGAGGTTAATCGTACGAGGAAGTATGACCGCTATGATCCTTTCATAATTGCACATAATGTTAGGCAAGTGTATTATGCTCCTTATCCATTGCGGAGGAATAAGTCCGATTGGTGGGTTGTAATAAAAACTAAGCCTGTAGGTAGGGTAGAAGTGGAGAATGTGTTAGATGTTGCATATCAAAACGAGATCTCCAGTGTTCACCAAAGAGTGGACGATCAGCTAGAAAATGATTTGGAACATCCTGAACACATATTGGAAGAAGTTGATATAAATGAAGTAATAATAATAGAAAATGAGGAGGAAGAATCAACTGATGAAGCTCAAACAAGTGAGGATGAAGAATTCTCGGACGAGGAACAATACGTCGATGAGCTTTAAAAAGTTGGTTTTTTAAATAACTCTTGTTTTATAGCTAGTTTCTTATATGTTTCAATCTAAATATGTATTATATTATGCAGATGGCAGGCAAGGGTCAAGGTAACAATGACCCTACTGGTTCTCGGTGTCGAGAAAAATGCTAGGAAGTAAAAGAGGAGGGTAGTTAATAATACTCCCTCTTGTCCACCATCTACAGAGATGCCTATGTCTTATCCTCCACCCCACGGCTATACTGAGCTGCCACAGCATCACGAGCCCTTCACCTTCATGCAGACACCAGATCTTTCATCACTATACGTCCGACATACAGTCCAACTGCCTCACGACCACGTGGATCGCAGCCATCTGCATCGCATGGATCGCAGCCATCTGCATCGCATGGATCGCATCCATCCATGTCACAGCCACATGGATCACAGCCACTCGGGTCACATCCATCAGTATCACAGCCACTTGAGGTCCATCCAGCTATGTCGCAGTCACAACGATCGCAGCCATCTTCATCAGTGACTCCATCTATTTCAGGCCTTCGCCTGCGAGGTAGTAGCTCTGACCCCCCTACACCGTCCACACATGCCTCTGATATACATGCTTCAGACGATGATGCTGATGATGACGAGGAGGTGCATTATCATCAATATGGCAGGATCATCATAGTCCCTGAGGGTGATGGGTAAGAGTTATTTGTTATTTTTGCGTTTATTATTTTGTAAAGTTTTTACTAAGATATTAATGTGTTTTTATTGCTAAATTGCAGGTTCATCCCAAGTAATATGTCACGACCCAAAATCCACTAAGGGTCGTGATGGCGCCGGACACCATTATCAGGCAAGCCAACATCAAATAGTTAGTAACTTCTCATTTTAAATATTTCTGAAATCACTTCTCTCATACGTTTAAACAATACATAATAAATTCCACTGAATAAATAATAAAAAATTACAATTTTAAATTTTTGAATAAACCCATAGACATCCCAGAACCCGGTGTCACAAGTGCATGAGCATTTACTAGGGAATGAAATAAAATACAGTAACTGTCCGGTATACAAAGTGGAGAGAAATGAAAATACAGTACAATACTCTGAAGGAGACTCTGCTAGCTGCGGGTCATCTCGATAATTGCAGCTCACCTAAGTCTCCGTATCAACCATGCCGCTATGCCACTAAGCCACTAGTCGAAAAAAAACTTGTGCAACAAAAATGCACAGCAAGTATAGTATGAGTACGTAAACAACGTGTACTCGGTAAGTATCCTGCCTAATCTCGAAGAAGTAGAGACGAGATGGCAACTTCGACACTTACTAAAGGTCCAGTAATAATATTATGAATGCGAAGACTCACAGATTTATTAAGAAAAACAATAGATTCAAATGAGCCACTAAACAAGGGAAAGTTCCTTTTTATTTAAAGTCTCCAGATTCATAATCCATTAGTTAACAATTACCTCAAGTTGGGAGAGCAGATAGCAATGTCAATAAATCTCAAGGCAAGCAATACAAGCATGCGCAAATCATGTCGAGGTCGTACGGCCTGATCCAACAATATTTAAACTGTGCACTGCCAGAGGGTCGAATGGCGCGAACCATAGATGCATCTATTTAATCTACCGAGGCGTTCGGCCCGTTCCACAATAGATAAACACATTCAAACAATCAAATCAATAATTCATCAAGGAGCAAATATTCAGGAAGAAGGCAAGTTTCTCTTTTAAAAATCAAGTAATGATATCTAGTCTTTTAGAAATTCATTTACACATTCGATATGTTTTAAGCATTCTTAAATTTGTCANTCCTATTTGCTAATTGCTTCTTGTTGAGTACGACGTATAGGCATGGTGCGAGTATCTGTACGTTGGTGTCGAGCATGACCGTGAGTCTTATATTGACAGATATTGTGTTCTTAAATGTTGCTATGGATGCTTTAATTGATGGTTCTCGATATTGGGCAAAGGTTTGGTTTATTATCGTGGATTTTATTTATGATTAAGTATTAGTGCTATTTGAGCTGAGTAAGAATTGAGTTAGGATTGGTTATAGCTGATTTTCCCTTGCCGGGATGTTTGTTTTGGTATTGTTGTTCCCTTGCCGGGAAGTCATTATATTGCTTTTGTTCCCTTGCCGGGATTCCTTGTGTTTTTGTGTTAGCTTGTAAATGGGAGCGGGTGGTACGCCTACCACGAGATATAATGAAATGGGATCGGGTGGTACGCCTACCACGAGATATAATGAAATGGGAGCGGGTGGTACGCCTACCACAAGATATGATAAAATAAGAGCGGGTGATACGCCTACCACAAGATACTATGAAATGGGAACGGGTGGTACGCCTACCACAAGATATGAGAAATGGGATCGGGTTGCACGCCTGCAACGAAATGTGAACCGAAAGTGAAATCTGCCTTTGTTTTCCTTATCCTTGTTAGAAGTTGAATTTTGGTTTCCTTATATTTCTCTTGAGATTCTGTTTTATCTGTTATCCCCCGAGCATGTTCCCCTTCCCAGCTTTTAAATTGTTCGTTCTAGTTTGTTTTTCTGCTGTGTGTATATATATATATATATACAGCTTTTAAATTGTTCGTTCCAGTTTGTTTTTCCGCTGTGTGTGTGTGTATATATATATATATATATATATATATACAGCTTTTAAATTGTTCGTTCCAGTTTGTTTTTCCGCTGTGTGTGTGTATATATATATATATATATATATATATATATATATATATATATATATATATATATATATATAAGTGTATTAACAACTTATATATATATATAAGTAATCCCTTCTTCGCGATTACTTTTACTGAAGCCCACGCTTAAATGGCGCTGTGAGCACGTGATTTTTGCCCTAAGTGAATTGTTTCCAAAAATTCAAACAAAATGATTTCTTTCATTATTGTACAAGTTGTGAATTTTGTGTTATTTTCTGTTAATTGTTTGCATCTTATTTGTGCATTTTAATTCATATAAAAATATAAAAATACGCTTGACATTTGCATTTAGAATCTAATTTCATATTTTAGGATTAATTAGTGGTTAAGTTATTTTTAGAACAAAATATAAAGAAAATTACAAAAATAGTCACTTGTTTGCATTTTTGCGTTTTGTTTAGTTTTCTTTTGTTTACTAGAATTTATTCTATTTTTAGATAATTAATTGGTCTGATTTTGGAGTTAAATTAGGTTTTGTTAATTTTGCAAAAGAAATAAATACAATAAACAAAATAGAATACAAAAAAAAAGGAAGAAAATAAACAACAATCAAGGGCTAAGTTATTTGGGCCATTTTCGTGCCAGCCTCAGCCCAAGACCCTTTCCAATACCCATTTCCCCAGCCCAATCCACAAAGTATCCGGTCCAGGTCTCCCATACCCTAAAACGACGTCGTTTCGGCGTCACATAATCCAGGCTTTCATTCCCTATGATCAAACGGCCCTGATGTGTTCACAATGATAAATAAATCTGTCCGAAAAACATTCCAAACCCTAAAACATTCTTCCCCTTCCTCGTACCCTGTAACGCCACCGTCCCCACCACGCCTCCGCCACTCCGTCGCAGTCCGCCGCCGTCACCATTGATTCTTCTCGACCTCTCCTTTCCATATCTAACCTTAGATTCCCTCAAATCCCGGCCAAACGTTTCGAACGTTAGATCAAAGTTTTCCGGCCATGACACCACTTCGCCCAAATCAGTCCAAATTAACACCATGGAACCACTTTGTCCTCCTCTATCAAACCCCCCAAACCCCATCCCTCAAATCTGACCGGAACTCTTCGAATATCGATTTGAAGTTTCTGGTCAAAACCCTAAATTCCCAAATCTTGTCAAATTCATACCACATGGTCTCCTCCTTCCCCTTATGGCGAATCCAGTGTCAATGGTGCTTGAATCTCGCCAGAGTTGGTTTATTTTTGAGGTGATAAGCTGGCAGAACCCTAGCGTCAAAATCAGTGAGTTCGTTTTAATTCTGTTTCTGTTTCTCGTAATTCCATGATTGTTCTTGCTCCATGAGTAGTTGATAGCATGAAATTGTTTTCAAATTGTCACTAGTTTAGGAGTAGGATTTTATTCAAATGCCCCAAGTTTAGTTTGAGTTCTTTATTGATTATTCGTCAGTAGGGTTGCAGTTTGTTCATGTTAATTGATGCAATGTTATTTTAATATGTTATGTGGATTTGATGGGGTAATTCATACCAACTCTAGGATTTCAATTTGAGTTTTGCTTTGATTATTGAAGTTGCGTCGATCTGATTTGGTTTGAGTGTGAGTTTGAAGATTTAAAGCAATTTTTGTTTTTTTAAGTTTGTGTTTGAGAATAATCTGATTCTAGCTTGAATCTAGTTTAGTGCTTAGTGTTAGTTGGAAGCTATTTGATTAATTAGTTCAATTATTAAATGTTCTTATTTAGTGGTGTTTGGTTATAACTGAAATTAGAGTAGTTAGTTTAACTATAGTCAGTTGTTCAACTAGGACAAAAGGGGTTTGGGTGGGTTAGTAATTTCAGGGGCAGTCAAGGGTAGTTTAGGCATCTAAAATGGGCTGGTTTGTTAAGACATGGTAATTTTAGAATTCAAATAAGGGTAAGATAGGCAATCAAGGGTAGAGGATCTAGCAAGAATTTCCTAGAAGCTTCTAGATGTGGGTTTTAAGGTAAATTTCAGAAGATAAGTGTGTTAACTTGAGTAACAAGTCAGAAAATAGAGGGTTAAGTAGAAATAAGTAAGGGACTAATATGTAAAACTAAAAATCTGAAGCTGCCCCTCATTTTTTGCCTATAAAATGGCACTCTCATGCCTTGTCTAACAAGTTTGGAGCCCCAAAAAATTCCCCCCAAAAATCCATTCTGCAAATCTGAGTTTCAAAGTTTGAATTTCAAATCAAAGAAGTTCAAATTCTAAACTCTTATAGGTCAAAACTCCTCTTTAGATCTCAGATTCCTACTAAAAATCCAAAAAACAAAGAAATATGAGAAAAAATCAAAAAAATACTGTTTCATTGCTTCCCCTTTAGGTCATTTTCGAATTTCAGCCTCTAAATCAACATTCTAGCTTACTTTGGATCGAAAAGCAATTTGAGTTCTACTGTTTATGTTCAATAAGGAGATTTAAAGACAGTTCGAGTCAGTTAAGCATGGGATCTGATTAGTTTGAAGTTGACTATTGGTTATTTGCTGATTGTGTTCATTGCTGGGTCATTTTCTGGTCATTTTGGTGCTGTTTGTGGGTGGCTATATTAGTCTCGTTTGATTTAAAATAGTTCTGGACCATTGAGTCATTTCTGGGCTGAAATTGGCTGTGTTTGTTGCTATTTGCACTCCAAATTGTTGTTGTTACGTTTGTTGTTGCTGACCTCTCTCTCTTCTCCCTTGTTATTTCATACTCCAGGTACACATCTCAAAACTACCTGGGTGTAGCTGTTGAAACAGAGATCTTATGTTCATATTCGATGCTTCACGATTGTGTGTTAATAGATAGTTAGATATATGTTAACTGATATGCATTTGTCCAATATGATTTGTACTGACATAAACAATGGACTGTGAGTTAATATATTTTGTTTAGTTTGATCCAGTAGATTAGTTTAGGCAGGCTTATTCTCAGGTCTTCCCTCTTCAACTCAAGTTGAATTCTATTAACTCAAATGTTGCTTATTGATTGAAATGTTGAGTTGAGTTGTCGTGCTTTGGAGCTGGGCTGTTAGCATGTTTACGTGTAATTGAAACTAGTACTGCCAGAAATTTTATATAGTTACATTAGTTAAGATTTGAAAGTGATGATCGAACTATATAATTGAACTGTTCAATAGATACACGGGACATTTGAATTCTTGATTGGCAATGTTTTCCCAGTTTTAGCCCTTTTAGTGATAAATGAAGTTTAGCTACTGGATAAATAGACAAAGGAAGCTGAATTAAAATCAAATCTGATTGGTGTGAATTTAAGATTGGCAGGCATTGATTTAAATAAGTTCGAAATAATTCACCCAGTTGCAAATCGCTAAAGCCAAATTGCTAGGTTTGGGCCCGTATTCATCCGTGCAAGGTCCAACTTGAAATTGACTGTGCAGTCTTTCTTCCTGGGCTACGCTTGAAGTCCAAAGGAAATTGCTGAAGGTTTGCATGCACCCCTAGGTTAATGAGATTGATTTTGTAACAAATTTGGGCATTCGAGTTAAGTAGCGGATCCAAATTAAGAGGTTTTCCCTTTTGTTTGAATCCGGACTTGAACTCAAGGCCCGACTTTTGTTTTATTAACTATTTAGGCCTTTTAGAGACAAAAATAACAATAGAAAATCATTGTTTTCTTTAGGACTGGCCTTTAAATAAAAATGAGATGAGCCTCGCCGAACAAAACATATAAATTGCGGGGCCCTCATTAAATGCTCATGTTAAAATACCTAGACTTCGGGACGGGCCGTTTAGCGAATTTCACGGCCTTCCCCAAAGATAATAACACGCTAGCTACTTTAGGCGCGTATTTTAATAACATTACCTTCCTAAACTCGGGTGCACATTTATGTGACCCTAATCCAAATCTCAACGAAGTCGAAATGTGTCAACAATCACGGGTGCATTTATGTGACGTGGTTTGAGACATGTTTTCACGACGTTGCAATTCTCTTTAAAAAATAATAATAATAAAAGCGGTTCAAAGTTAAAAAGCACATAAGCTCAAACATGTTTTGAAATCAGATAAATAAGCCAAATATGACATTTGAGCGACCGTGCTAGAACCACGGAACCCGGGAATGCCTAACACCTTCTCCCAGGTTAACAGAATTCCTTACTCGGATTTCTGGTTCGCAGATTGTTAACAGAGTCATAATTTCCTCGGTTCGGGATTCAACCGGTGACTTGGGACACCATAAATCTCCCAAGTGGCGACTCTGAATCTCTTAATAAATGAATCCCGTTTCGATTGTCCTTTAATTGGAAAAACTCCTTTATTATACCCTTTACGGGTGTAGTGAACAAGGAGGTGTGACAGGCGCTTTGCGCTTAAAGCCCAAATAACCAGTAACGCTTTTTAGAGCTTTTCGCCTTTGACAACACTGCATTCCATTCAGCAATTTTCCTTTTTCCTTTTCTAACTTTAGAATCAAACAAGAAACAGAGATGAAGTTGAAGAACTTGCTTTACTTCATATGAATAGATTACGACATCCTTCATGGCCAAAGTATACAACAAAGTAGTGTCCTCAAAATAGTAAAAAGACTCTTCCAAATACACAAGAAATCAGCTTAAAAATATTCTATGCTATGGTCATCACCTGAATGGACTGGAAAATAGTCTGGGCAGTAGAAATTGGAATGGTATCTGATACCACCAAAATAGCATCATCCGTCTTTATCATCCCCTTACCTTTTATAAGTTCGACAGTTTTCTTAACGTTAGCTTCCATGTCATCGGATAGGTCAGTGAGTAGGGGAGTAACTCCCCACTGCAAATTGAGAGCCATCCGAGTGCCGCTGTCATTTGTGAACGCAAATATAGGAGGATTTGGACGGTTTCGTGAAAGAAGAGACGCCATCTTTCCGTGCCTTGTGTATACAAATATAGCATCCACCCCTAGGTTATCAGCTGGAGCGAGCGCATAAAAAGAAACTGGTTAAGATTGAAGACAAAGACATGCTATAATTAAGTACATAAAAAGGTATGCTCTACCTAACAACTTAAGATTTTAGATGAGATGGTTACACAATTCAATATGGTATCGGAGAAGGCAAGAGGTTATGAGTTCAAATCTCAACACCACCCATTATCAAAAAGAATTTTCACGTGCTTGGATGAGGAAAAAGAATCAAGCCGCATGTGAGGGGTGTGTTAAAGATATAATTCTGCAAATAAAAGTTTGTTCGGTCTAACAACTTAATCTTTATTCTTTTAGATAAAAATGGCCACATACTTCAGTATAAATGAGATGGACACACGCTTCAACATATAGAACACCTGAGACGGGTATAAAAGAAAAGCAATGACAATGAGGGGTTTTAAGCCTTGAATCAGCCAAAAGGCAGGATCATTATTCCTTTCATTTCCTTTAAATTTATGTTCAAGAAACTATTCTTCACAGTAAAACATGTAATTCTTGACACATAAAGCACACTCATGGATACAATCAAGGGAAGGGGAGGGAAGTACCCATTTCCACTGCACAATTGCAGATTTGCTCAGCAATTTGATCTGGCAAAGATACTCCAAGTTTGCGCTGATGCAACAAAGTTTGCCTGTTCTCTTCACGACATGATTGTTCCATTCGGGTGCTAGTTGTACGCAAGACAGAAAGAGCCTTCATTCCATATGATCCAATGGCTGACTCCCCAGATAACATCAATGCATCAGCATACTGTCGAACCGCTTCAGAAACATCTGCAACCTATCACATAAAAAATGTTGTTATTGAAAGATAGATTAGGTTATGGTCAATTATTAAAAAACTTTTTTCCAGAAGGGAAAGGTCTAAAGTTAAGGCTTCTAATATTACAGCTCCATACTCACAGTTGTAGGAATATATTATCGGCATTGAAAAATGAAAACTAGAAACTGCTGACATAAACTTTTCAATTTGGTTGCTAAAATAGGAAAAGATAGGTTTTACAGAAAACATAGCAAACTTTGATGAGACTGGAAACTTTTGTCAAAATATAGAAATGCAAAGAGTTTTCTAAAGGAAAACAGGATTAGTACCTCTGCTCGTGTTGGAGTTGGGAATTCAACCATTGACTCCAGAAGTTGAGAGGCGACAATAACGGGCTTGTTGAGCTGCCTGCAAACATAAGTAATATCTTCCTGAACAGATGGAATTTGTTCAAGTGGAATCTCAACTCCAAGATCTCCCCTTGCTATCATAATCCCATCAGAAGCCTCAACGATCTCTTCCAACCTTCGGAGAGACTCTAAACTCTCTATCTTTGCCAATACTTTTATCGCCCTGCAATCAAACTCACTTCGAATCAATGTCAAAATTTATAATGAGGATGTATTACATGTAAGTGGATTAGAAAAAGTAAAATAGATGTACTGCTAATCAATGATGAGTTATACTGTTATCTGTGGATCAAAACTATGCAGCTTAGGGAAGGACTGAAGTGGAAGATAATTGTTGAAGCTAACAAGAATCTTTTGCTCACACATCGTGACTTACTTGGAGGATTTAGTTGCTAGGTAGTCCTTCAGATGCTTGATTGCATCAGCATCTTTTACAAATGAAACAGCAATGAAATCAATATCTTCAGATATTCCAAACACAATGTCTGACCAATCCTGTGGATCATGCATCACAGCATTCAAAATGGTTAAAACTGAACCATTTCGACCTATCAATTCTTCGATCATTTATGTCATTTCAAACACTTAGACGGAGCATGTTGAAGAAAAACAATCCTGTTTAAGCTAAACTCGAGCATGCATATATATATATATATATATATTAGTGAGTAAAAACTTGACCAGTAAGTTTACTGACCTTTGTTGATAGAGTGGGGAGGTCATAACCTGTTCCTAAAAGCTTGCCATCTCTCCAAAAACTCAACTTAGCTCTAGGCAGAAGCAGACCAGGATCTGTGCACTTGCAGCGCAAGTCATTCCCGACTCTCTCTATAACTTCAAAGGTTGCCATTCCACCATCTATGACAATTTCATCACCAGGATTGACACCTAAATAGGAGAAAGAAAAAATTTAACCGCAGTAACTTTTTGCAACCAAACGGAAAGAATTTATTTTTATAAGTGAAATTACCTTCAGAAAAAACTTCATAATTTGCCTGAATTGTAAATGGACGAGAACCTTCAAACTTCTCAGTTGTAAAGTACCAGATTGAATCCTCCTAATGCACATCAATGACCATAATTCAAGTTAGACTTCAAACTTTTCCTTTTCAACAATATTGGTTAATTTCACGTATAATTACTGAACTTTATCCACTATAACAGTAAAGTTACAATGCTAATGATTTGTTTTACCCACTATAACAATTTAGTCAAAAATTGACAACCAATATTTATAACAAAAGACAACTAAATAACATTTAAATCAAACAAAAAAAAATGGATCTCAGCGCCGGAAATTTAGTCATTTGTATTTTCTTAGCCATTCACACATAGTTCAATTATGAGAAAAAATAGTTTTGCGACTTAACTATTATAGTGGATAAAATTTAGTGACTACAAGCGAAACTAATCCAGCAATATTATACAATAAAAATCACAAAACAACTTGCACAGTGAGAAGATTTTGGTTAATTACCTCTGCTTTGACAGAAGATGAAGAGCCATGATCAACTACCTGTATTTGATTCCCCTCTGTATCAATCATAACAGACACACTATAGCCCTTTTCTTGATTCAAAATCTTAATTTTCCTAATCACATCTTGATGCCACTCCCTTGAGTTATGACACATATTTAGCCTAGCCACATTCATACCTGCCATAGCCAACTTCTCCAACTCATCCAAAGAACAACAAGCTGGTCCAATTGTGCAAACTAACTTTGTTTTCCTTAACCCCAAAAATCCATTTTCCTTTAGTTCCCTTTCTGTCACCACATCAAAGCCTAATGACCCTTCTTTTAAACTCTTCAATTCATTTAAACTTTGAATTTTTTCCAACCCCACTTGCATCACTGCTTTGACAGCAATTCTTGATTTTTTAATAACTTCCAAATTTCTAGCATGAGAAAAACTAAACCTTTGACTTGAAGAAACTGGAACACCAAACACCCTTTTCTCCAATTTACTGATTACCTTATTTGGACTGATCTTAGTCCCCATCAAAGCTAAATCTCCCACTACTGCCATCTTTAGGAGTATAACCAAAACCCCTGAAAATCTTATCAAAGGTTAAGGCCTAAATAAAAACTATAGAACTTGTTGTTGTTGTCAAATTAGTAAGCTAGTATTAACTATATAGGAAACAGATTGAGAATTCCGCCAAGATTTTGTACCTAGCACCTAGATAACATAAATTCTTTCTTTCTGTGGAGTTTACAAGGTACACGAAGGAGAATAATAATTAAAAAGCAGTACGGATTTTGTATAAAAAAAAAAGCATATGCTTTATATGGAAGAAGGGTTTTAGTTAGGACAAAAACAGAAAAACCCTAGTAGACATAGAGAGGGGGGTCCAACCAATGTCGTAAAGTAAGCAGGGAACAGTTACATTACATGTCTAAAAAGTTGTTGTTGTTTGAAACAGAGGGGGACAGCTGAAAAAGGGCGGTACAGTTGGCACAAAATTTGGCCTAACTTAACGGTTAACTCCTTCGGTCCATACAATTGGCCAATGGGAACCTTACCAAAAAATTCGGCCTTTTAATGCAGGTGTTATTGACTCTTGGCGCAGTTTCTGTAGGACGTGGAGGAAAACAGGCTATGTTTGAAAATGGAAGAGAAATCTGAATGGCCATAACTACACTCGCAAAAATAATATAACAGTATTTAATAGTTGAAGTTTCGCCATAAAATTTTGGGTTTAGAATTTGAATTCGAGTAAATTAATTACTTTAAGCTAAAATAGAGTGAAGTTTTCCAAGTCTTCAACTTGGAAAAAAGAAAGAAAAAAACTTCCGCTGTAACTTTTTCAAAGTGAAGTTTATGTTCGACGGCAATCTTTTAACTTCAACAATCTTTTTTCAATTTCAACTAATATTTCGTCCAAAAAGTAGTACATATCTTTGAATATTTTTAATGAAAAATATTGGAATTTCACAAAGAGTATTATGCTTAATTTCTTAACCCTGTTAGGACCGGAAAATATTATCTGTTTCGCCTATAACCTATTGGGTTGTGAGAACTTCCATCGGCTTCAAACTTGACGAGTAAAATGGCATTCAACGACAACAGTCACCCAGTGAAATCTCACTAGTGGAGTCTGGAAATAATAGTGTGTATGCAGACTTTACCCCTAACCCGAGGGGTAGAAAGATTGTCTCCGATAGACCCTCGGCTCAAGAAGATAAAAAGACGATGAAAAGAGATAATATATCAGTACCATCAATAAAAATCATAGGGAAAAAAACAACGGCATCACAAGAACCAGAAAATAGATGAAAAGCAAAACAATAACCAGTAGATAAAGCCTGGCACTAAGAGAAACAAAAGAGTGGTGTAAACTCAACATTAACCACTAGCAGTCTAAGACTAACTCCTAACAGACTAGCCTCGCTCTAGAGCGCCGTAAAATATGCAACTACCCCCTAACCTACAACCTTAATGCTCGACATCTATAACTTCCTGTCTAGGGTCATGTCCTCTGTAATCTGAAGCTATGTCATGTCCTGCATGATCACCTCTCCCGAATACTTCTTAGGACGCCCTCTACCTCTCCTCGTACCCACCAAAGTCATCCGCCCACACCTCCTTACCGGGCATCTAGGCTTCTCCTCTGAACGTGCCCGAACCATCTGAGCCTTGCTTCCCGCAGTTTATTATCTATGGGGGCCACACCCACCTTCTCCCGAATATCTTCATTCCTAATCTAATCCATCTTAGTGTGCCCGCACATCCACCTCAACATCCTCATTTCTGCTACTTTCATTTTCTGGATATGTGAGTTCTTAACTGGCCAACATTCAGCCCCATGCAATATGGCCAATCTAACCACCGCCCTATCGAACTTACCTTTGAGTATCGGTGGTACTTTCTTGTCACACAGGACTCTAGACGCTAACCTCTACTTCATCCATCCCACCTTTATATATGTGTGACATCCTCGTCGATCTCACCATCCCCTGTATCACCGACCCAAGGTACTTGAAACTTCTCCTCTTGGGGACGACCTATGATTCAAGCCTCACGTCCACTCCCGCTTCCGTCAGCTCGATGCTGAACTTGCACTCTGTATTCCGTCTTAGTCCTGCTCAACTTGAAACCCTTAGACTTGAGGGCATGTCTCCAAACCTCTAGCCTCTCGTTGACTCCGCCTCACGACTCATCAATTAGAACTATGTCGTCAGCAAATAACATACACCATGGCACCTCCCCTAAGATATGTATGTCAGTGCATCCATCACCAGGGCAAATAGGAATGGCTGAGCGCCGACCCTAAGTGTAACCCCATAACAACCAGAAAATGCTCCGAGTCGCCTCCCACTGTCCTACCCCGAGTCTTAGCTCCATCATACATGTCCTTAATTACCCTAATGTAAGCAACCGGCACACCTTTTGCCTCCAGGCATCTCCATAGAACCTCTCTAGGAACATTGTCATATGCTTTCTCCATATCAATAAACACCATGTGCAGGTCCTTCTCCTATCCCTAGCCCTGTACTTTTCCACCAACCTCCTAATAAGGTGGATAGCTTCCGTGGTAGAATGCCCCGTCATGAACCCAAGTTGGTTGTCTAAAATAGACATTATCCTCCTCACCCTCACTTCTACCACCCTCTCCCAAACTTTTATGGTATGACTCAGTAATTTGATACCCCTATAGTTGTTACAGCTCTAGATATCACCTTTATTCTTGTACAATGGGACCACCGTGCTCCACCTCCACTCCTCCAGTATCCTTTTCGTCTTGAAAATAACATTAAATGGCACATTCAGCCACTCCAAGCCTGCTCTACCCACATACCTCCAAAATTCTACCGAAATTTTTCTGGTCCGGTTGCTCTGCCCCTACTCATCTTACGCATAGCCTCCACGGCCTCCTCAACCTTGATGCGCCTACAATACTTAAAGTCACGGTGACTCTCAAAATGCCATAATTCACCTAGCACAATATCCCGATCCCCTTCTTCATTCAGAAGTATATGAAAGTAGGTTTGACATCTCCGCTTAATTTGGTCATGCCTCGTCAAAACTATACCGTCCTCATCTTTGATGCACCTCACTTGATCCAGTTCTCGAGCCTTCATCTCTCTCTCGCCTTGGCCAGCCGGAATATATTCTTCTCCCTGCCTTTGTCCTCCAGATCCTCGTATAGACGAGCAAAAGTCGTAGCCTTAGCCTCCGTGACCGCTAGCTTCGCCTCCTCCCTAGCGGCCTTATACCTCTCACTGTTCGCTCTTTTCTCCTCCTCGCCAGTGCTCCCTACTAACTTTAGGTACGCCGCCTTCTTCGCTTCCACTTTACCTTGGACCACTTCATTCCACCTCAGTCACATTTGTGCCCACCAGAGTAGCTCGACGAGACCCCTAACACCTCTCTCGCCGCCTTCCTAATACAGTCTGTCGTTGTCGATCACATAATGCTCGCGTCCCCACTACTCCTCCAGGATCCCATAGCCGATAACTTTCCTCCCAACTCCTAAGCTTTATCCTCAGTCAAGTCACCCCACATGATCCTCGGGCGTCCTCGTACTGACCTCTTCTTCCTCATTATCATAATACCGACGTCCATCACCAAGAGCCTATGTTACATCGCGAGGGTCTCACCTGGGATAACCTTGCAATCCTTATACAACCTTCTGTCGATCTGAGTCTTCGCCACCGTGCTTTGGAAAGTAACAAATGCTCATCCCTCTTCGGAAAAATCGAGTTCGCAATCACCAGCTCAAATCCCCTAGCGAAATCTAACAGCGAAGTACCTCCTCCATTCCGATCCCCAAAACCAAAGCTATCATGCACCTCATTATAGCCACTTGCAACCGACCCAATCCATTGAAATCCCCTCCTATAAATAACCTCACGGTAGGCGGAATATTACGCACAATCTCATCCAACCCCTCCCAGAAGCGCATTTTAACCTCCTCATCCAAGCCTGTTTGCGGCGCGTAAGCACTAATGACATTCAGGGTACATCCACCAACCACCAACTTAATAGTCATTAATCTATCATTCACATGCCTAACCTCTACCACAGACTCTCTAAGATCCTTATCTACCAAAATACCCACTTTATTCTTACTTTTCAGGACTTCAGAGTACCACAACTTATACTCATCCGCGTCTCTTGCCCTCGATCCTTCCCACCTAGTTGAAATGTCAAAAGTTTATCATTAATTATAGAGTGTAACACGCTTTTTCTTACCGATGAATATCACAAAAGATTACTCTGCTTTACCGAACTTTCCTCATACCTCCTTTTCATTCAATTGGATAAAACCTTACATTCTGCTTTACCGAACTTTTTCTTCTACTTTCCCCAACTTGGAATATCTAAAAGAATCTCCTCCCATCGATTCTGTTTAATAGTCTCTTTCATCTACCAGAATGATGCACTAAATTAATAACCCTACTAGTTAGGATTAATAAATAGCATTTTCGGTGACTATAATGCGTGGTAGGGGTATACAAAGGAAACCGATAAACCGCACCAACCCGATAATCCGAGTCAAACCGGAAAAAAAAAACCCCGAATTTGGTTTGATTTGGTTTGGTGTTGGAAAAAAAAATCCGACCATAATTGGTTTGGTTTGGTTTTAACTAAAGAAAGCCAAAGCAAAACCAAAACCAACCCGACATTACATATATAAAATTTTTAGATATATTTAATATACATAAATATACTTATTGTGATGTAATTTATAAATATTTCTTAAACTTTTTCATAATTTTATCTTTTAAGGTATTATTTCAAGGCTGGACTTAGAACTTGTGAATGTTCCAATAAATTTTAAAGACATTAATATTAGTAACTTAAATAATGCTAACAAAAGCTCAAACAAAAATCAAATCAATCCTAATGTTAACAAAAAAAATATTCAATTCAATACTACGAACAGCAATGTATTGAATATCTATTTTTTGTTTTGCAATAATTTAGATAAAAATGCATATTTTTATTTTTTCTTTAGCGTTTAGTCATGTAATTAATACTCCCTTATTAGTTTGCTTATTTTAGCATAACTTTATACTTTTTGATTATGTTTATTTTATTATGACTTTTTAATTAGCAATTTACATTACATAATATTGTCTTTATTGTTGAACATTTTAGGATAATGCCACGACACATCTCATATTTTATATTATTTTTTTGAAAAATACCTTATATAGTTGGATCTTACTAGGCTTAAAGAAATATTTTGAGCACAAGTTATATGTTTTGTGCTACGAAGATTTTACCGGAAAAAAATCCGAAAAAACCCGAATAACTCGAAAATCCGAGAAAAATCGAGATTGAAAACCCCGAATTTTATTGGTTTGGTCTTTAGATTTAATAACCCGACACAATTGGTTTGGTTTGATAATTGCAAAATCCGAACCAACCCAACCTATGTACACCACGCATTATATCGTGGTAGAATACTAGCCAATAATTGTGAAATATTCCAAACACAACTTAAATTTTTTGCTGACAACGAAAATAGACTTCACCGTTCAAGTTCCTGATGTAGATACGTTACCAACTCCAAAAGAACACACATACTGTTACGCGGCGCCTTCCTGAGATTCCTTGAAAGGGCGACGTAAGGCTAGGCAACTGATGTCGGTGCAGTTGCTGTCCGCCAACTGAGGTCCCCTCCGTACGCTAGACGAGATTGTTAGTGTCGTACGGGAAAACCAATGTCAAGAGCAATTGAGAGAACAAAAATGAGAATTCAGAATGAAAGAAAGCTTGATTGCATTAATGAAAGCTATTACAGAAAAGCAACGCGGTGTCGAGGGGGAGAGACACCAGTACAGAGGATTGCTTGCTTGCTAGAAAGTTTTGATTGCTTGATCCCCCCTAATAGTACTTAAAAAAAATAATCTAAAGTTACAAGACTAGACTTGACTAAGCTAGAGAAACATAATGGAAGTACATGAAATAAAACTACTCTATATTTACAATGAAAATGACTTAGTTTTCTATAAGGCAGCAGCAGGTCCGTTGTCAGCAGCAGTGTCTTTGGCATCACGGTCTGCGCGCGTGGCGTTGTTGGCTTTTGCCTGCGCCTTGGCGCTCGCGAGGGATATCGGTGGGGCGACAGAGGCACCTGCGCGCTTGTTACTTGGCGCGGCCAAGACCACGGGGCCGTCCGTAGCTCTAGGCATTGGGAGGTTCGCTAGGACGCCACGAGGCGCGCCCAAGAGGTCATGGGGCATGGCTGGAAAGCCGCCATGACAGTACTCACCAAATTTCATATCTATTGGCTATCATTATATTGTGCTTAATAATATTCTTCATCTTCATCTCTTTTGTTAAAAGAAGCTAATTATTAGTATAAGCAGATCCGCACGTTTTAAGTCTGAAAAGTGGTCGTCATTATTAGTTGTTGCTGTTTGACCAACCAGCAGTTTTATGCGATTGTCTCCAACTTTTGAAAATATTATTAGGATGTACTAGTAGTGGTTTTCACAGTATACTAGGATTAGTTCGATTATGCAAATATATGAGGAATTCACGTATGTTTGCTTACTTTTGGGGTAAATATTAAATTAGTTTATGAATGATCCGCTATCTTTTTGATGATTTTCACAAATATCCACTTTTATGATGGGTATTGAAATATAATCAACGTTGGCAAATTAGATGTATCGGTCTGTAGGGGGAAACTAGGGTAAATGAAGGTGTTAAAAGAGACCAGTTAAACCTAAAATCACATGGAAAGAGTTGTTTTGAAAGACCAATAAATCCTTGGAAATAATCACTACCAGAATTCCGGAAAAAAGCGACCAAACTTTAGCGACCAAAGTTGGTCTGTCGTGAAAAGCGACCAACTTTGGTCGCTAAACTAGCGAAAATAATAAAAGAAATAGTTGAAACAAATTAGCGACCAAGGTTGGTCGCCACTTGGTCGCTAAATTAGTCAAAATGTTGACTGGACTGGTCAGACTTGCTTGGTCAAAGATTTACTGAGATTAGCGACCATTGTTGGTCGCTAAAGTGGGACCCACCTACAAAATTTTAATAATTATATTATTATTTTAAAAAAATTATAAAATTTAAATATATATAATTTAAAATTTGCGACCAACGTTGGTCGCTAATTAAAGGGTAGGCAGATAGCGACCAATTTTGGTCGCTAAAGTGGGACTCAGTTATAAAATTTTAATAATTATATTATTAATTTAAATATTATATAAAATACAAATAAATCTGATTTAAATTTAGCGACCAAACTTAATTAAATTCATGTATAATTAGCGACCAAAGTTGGTCTCTATTCAGGTCAACAATGGTCAAAATTAAAAATCACTTTTGTATTTTCTATCTAAATAATATAAATGTAAGCCGTTAATACTTTTGTAATACAAGGGATGAATAGTATACGAACCGTGCGTGTGTGTGTATATATATATACTTACGCTATACTATGCACTAAGTATAAGTGCATTAGCTAATATTATATCGAATATAGCTTTTATATATATATATATATACTTACGCTATACTATGCACTAAGTATAAGTGCATTAGCTAATATTATATCGAATATAGCTTATATATATATAATATATATACTTACGCTATACTATGCACTAAGTATAAGTGTATTAGGTAATATTATATCGAATATAGCTTGTATATATATATAATATNGGGCTCTTTGGGCTCAAGCTTATGACTGACCTGCCCTTTGCACGCCTGGTTTATGGTCTTTCCATATGGGCTACGTTCAAGCCCAAAATGGCTAGGACCTGAAATCATATGAGCTCATGGACCCAAACGTAATAACTATTAGATAATATTAATTAATTAGGACTCTTTCTTTTATTATTAGAGACAAATAAAATATAGAGAATCATAGTTGCTTTTAGGGTTGCCTTTTAAGTAATAAATGAGATGAGCCTCGCCAAACAAAAAATATGTAAATTGCGAGGCCCTCAATAAACGTTTGTGTTAAAATACTTAGACTTCGAGATGGGCCGTTTAGCGAATTTCACGGCCTTCTCCAAAGATAATAACGCGATAGTCTCGTTAGGCACGCAATTTAAATAATTTTACCTTCCTAAATACGGGTGCACATTTATGTGACCCAAATCCAAATCCCAACGAAGTCGAAATGTATCAAAAATCGCGGGTGCATTTATGTGACGCGGTTTGAGACGTGTTTTCACGACGTTGCAATTCTCTTAAAATAATAATAATAAAAGCTGTTCAAAGTTAAAAGCACATAGATTAAAACATGTACTAAAATCAAACAAATAAGCCAAATATGACAGTTTGAGCGACCGTGCTAGAACCACGGAACTCGGGAATGCCTAACACCTTCTCCCGGGTTAACAGAATTCCTTACTCGGATTTCTGGATCGCGGAGTGTTAAACAGAGTCATAATTTCCTCGGTTCGGGATTCAACCGGTGACTTGGGACACCATTAATCTCCCAAGTGGCGACTCTGAAATATTAATAATAAATCCCGTTCCGATTGTCCTTTAAGTGGAAAAACTTCTTTACACCCTGCGGGTGTAGGAAAAGAAGGTGTGACAGCTCTGGCGACTCTACTGGGGAGAAGAACCCACAATTTCGGTTCAGGGTTCAAGAATTCGAGCTCAGTTAAATTGTTATATTTGGCTTTATCTGATTTTGCTACATGTTCCATGCCTTATGTGCTAAATGCTTTACCGCTTTGATATTATTGGAACTGTATATATAAACTGTGCCGAAATCCTTCTCTTCTCACCTCCGGGGATGTGCTTACTGGTTGAGACTCCCTATTCTGTTAGTGTCATACCTTGAAATAAGAAAGAGGCCGGACAAGTTACTAAGCCGGACAATCTCGCAGGTTCCCGGTACGTAGCCCCCTCCTCGACTCGAGTTGTCCGCTCGGGTACACAGTCTAGAACCCATACCCAGGATTTGAACCTAGAATAACTTGACTTCATGCCGGATCCCTAGTAGGAGCGCTTATTTGCATCACGTGCATACGACTTACGGGACTCAACACCGGGGTTGGGTCCGTCTAGGACAGGTAACCTGAAATGAAAAGACCATCCCGATGCATCTTACGTGTTGCGTGTGCATTTATTTGTCTCGGACTTGCATGCTGACAGACTTTGGAGTATTTGGGAAAATTGAAAAAAAAAGAGAAAAAAAAGAAACAAAGAAAAAAGAAAAAAAATAGCAGTATAGAGAGTTAATAATAACCAATGTCAGAATAGTGTCGAAACTCTGCCGAATTTTTGAGAAAAATGAAAAAAAAAGAAAAGGAAAATTTTTTGTTTTCAAAAATGGTTTGTTTTATTGAAAAAGAAAATGCAAAAAGAGTATTGTTTTCCGAAATAGTGTATTTGTCAATGGAGAAGAGTCTTGTTTTCGAAAATAGTTAGTTTTATTTGCCCGAACTACGCAGGTTTGATTCTCACTGGATGTGAGATACGTAGGCAACCCTCATCGGGTCCAACCTACCCTTTGCAAAAATAGCCAAAAAATGCCAGAATTTTTAACTTCGTCATGAATAAGTCGGGTGACGCCATTCTTGTCAAAAATAAGCCAAACGTCCCTAAAAGGGCGCCGGAAGGCCGTTTTTGCAAGAACAGCCACCCTGAGTCATTTTAAAACGGTCGCGGGCACAGCCTTAAAATCTCTTTCGGAAGTGCTGAAAGGCCGTATTTGCAAAACCGAGTCTTTGTCTTCTCAAAATAAATATTTTTGAAACATAGCCACTTTTCTTTTTAAGTCAAAATAAGTCATTACATGGCCAATTTTTTTTTAAAAATAGCCTACAGTTGACATTGAAATCTTCTCAGTCTTGCGCAGGCCCGTGGCGATGCCGAGTGATGCCCCGCGGGCTCCAGGGTTTGAAGCTTTGATGTATTCCTAGTTAATCGAGTCGGTATTTTTGTTCTTGAGTCTGTTTTTGTAACTCCCCTTTTTGAGAAAAAGAAAAACAAATAGTCTGGTAGCTTTTGTAATCGCAGTTATTATTAATGAAAAATTGAGAAAAATTCCCCAAAATTGTTTCATTATTTTCGCATTTGTTTGCAAGAACTACGCTCGGTCTGATTCACGTGGGGTCGTGATACGTAGGCAATCTCCATAGGATTGAACCATAACTAAATGACAAAAAAAGGGAAAACAAGAAAAGAATGAAAGGAAAGAGGTGAAAATATGAAACCAAACGAAAGAAACAAAAGCAAACAAGAGAAAATAAAAAGAGAGCAAGAGACAAAGAAAGAAAAGAGCAGAAAAATAATTTTGAGGCAGGGAGAGAATGGGAACAAGACAAACCAAGGCAAAAGAAAAAGAAGGAAAAGAAAAGAGAGGAAAGTGAGAGGAAAACAAAGAAAGAGGGAAAGGCAAGAAACAAACAATGGAAAACACGAGGGAGGATTAAAGGAAAGGCTTGGTAAATAAAGCCGGGATGAAGCATGCAACCCAAGCAAAGGCACAATAGAAACGGTTAACTGCTTAGGTGCATTCATTCCCCAAATGTGCGGGTATCTGTCTGTTAACGCTCTAACTGCTAACAAAGTCGTTGATGATGAGTCCAGGCAAGTGGTTAAGTTGACTGGCATTCTGGCAACCCATCCCTACAACACTCGCTCTAAGGATAAGTCAAACATGGTCAAGCAGGAGTTAGAAGCAAGCATTGTCGACCCGTCTAGGGAGGAGGAAGTAGTGGACGTTAATGCAATGAAGGAGGAGATATATAAACGGAAGCAACAAATGGCCAAGATGTACCAGGCCTGGTCAAAGGGACATCCACCACCAACCTATCCTGCTAACCCTGCCTACATCCCACCACTAGCTCAGCCTCAAGATCCTCCCACAGAGAACTCGTCTCCGGCCTTCCCTACTTACCAGCAGTACTACGGAACCACCTCTCAAACGCCACCACCTCCACCACCAAAACAAATCCCATGCCCTCCACCACCAGCTACTCCTGTGTTTGTGGCTCCTCCACCCGCCGCATTGCACAGATCCTCTAGTGAACCTCTGGTCCAAACCCAAGAAAACCACTATTACCCACCCGAACCCACCTTCAAACCCCCAGAACCATGCTCTTACGCTCCCCGTTTTGATCTCTCGGCTGAAGAAGAGAAGCCTCACAAAAACCCTGAGCAAGAGGAGATGATACGAAAGGTTAAGAGCTTAGAGCAGTCATTCAGAAATATCCAGGGTCTCGGAGGTCAAGTGAGCGTGGCCTACAAAGATTTGTGCTTGTTTCCCGACGTCCAGTTACCTGCGGGATTCAAGTTACCCAAGTTTGATATGTATGACGGACACGGTGATCCGGTGGCACATCTAAGGGGATTCTGCAGCAAAATGAGAGGAGCTGGGGGAAGGGACGAGTTATTAATGGCATACTTCAGTCAAAGTCTAAGTGGTGCGGCCTTGGAATGGTACACTCGACAGGATCATGCTCGATGGTACACTTGGGATGATTTGGCCCAGGCGTTTGCATGCCACTTTCAGTATAATCTCGAAATTGTCCCGGACCGTCTGTCACTGACTAAAATTGAGAAAAAGCCCGGGGAAAGCTTCAGAGAGTACGGTTTCCGGTGGAGAGAACAAACGGCAAGAGTCGATCCTCCAATGAAAGAAAGCGAGATGGTTGATTACTTCTTGCAGGCTTTGGAACCCACCTACTATGGTCACTTGGTGTCAGCAGTAGGAAAATCTTTCAACGAGGTAGTAAAAATGGGAAGTATGGTGGAGGAGGGGCTTAAATCCAACAAAATTATGAGCTATTCTGCGATCAAGGCAACTACCCAGGCTATCCAGAGCGGCACTGGAGGGGTATTGGGAAAGAAAAAGAAAGAAGATGTGGCAGTAGTTGAATCAAGAGCTTGGTCCAGGGGCCCATCACTATATTACGACCAACCTCGACCCCACCACACTCCATATAGCCCACCACAACACTATCCCCACTTCTCTGTCCACCATGCCCAAACATACCCCCAACATCCTACCCATGTGCAATGGCGCGCACCCACCCCACAAAATGCTTACCCAACTCAAAATACCTACCCACCCCCAAGAGCCTACAAGAATTTCCCTGGAGCAGGTTTGCGGGCCAGCCCAAATTTTAAGCAAGAGAGGGCACAGAAGCAGGAAACTTTCTCCCCCTTGGGAGAGTCATATGCAGACTTGTTTGAGAAGCTAAAGCAATATAACCTGATTGCACCCATTCCTCCAAATCATGTGGACAAGCGTGCAAGAAGCTTTGACCCTTCTAAAAGGTGTGGATACCATTCCAATGCCCAGGGGCACGATGTCGAAAGTTGCCGGGATTTGAAAAGAGAGATAGAAAGAATGATTCGGGAAGGGATAATTGCGATCCAGGACAGTGCCACTCAGAACATTGCACAGAATCCTTTGCCTGCACATGATGATGCACATTTTGTGGGGAAAATCCATGGCGACAGGGAGTACGAGAATCCTCTCGGAAACTCGTTGAATGAAGTCAATGATATTGAAATTGGTGAAAGTCCCAGCAATTTTGATGGGCAATCCAGTGGCTAAGGTGTCGAGTTTGGTGATTGGAAAGACGCTCCAACTCTTGATTAGCTAGTGGAGTTTTGGTGGCTTATTTTGTTGTCATTTCTGTTGTCCGGGTTATTTTCAGGGTTGTAATCCGGATATTGTCTTGTCACTCAAACCCTTCTATTTTTTTTCACTTGGTCGTAATAGCTTGTTTAGTGTTGTCTAGGTTTGTCTGTTTGCTCTGTTGTTTAAACCCTTTCACCGTCAGTCTAATGCAATTCTCTGTTTCCTGCCATTCCTAGTCATTTTGTTTAGTTTTCTTCTCCTTTTACAATTCTTTTCATGCTGGTTCTAGTGACATGACATGCACACATAATTCTCAGCCTGGTTTTTAAAAGTCAGTTTAGTAATGAAGCGATGAAACAAATGTTGAAGATGTAAGGACATTCGAGGGCAATACTTAAGGGCATTTTGAGATCAATTCGAGCCCAAATTGTGTGAAACTAGGGCAGACAGAACATAAAGAAATACTGTTGAAATGCATCATGCCGCATCGGTTTGAAGCCAAGGGCAAGTTTGCCCCAAGTCTACAGGGGTCGTTCGTGGTACTGAGATTGTTGTCCAATGGTGCTGGGTAATTGACAAATGTAGAAGGAAAATGTGTGGATATGGTTAGTAATTCTGGTGCAAGCAAAAGATGTTACGTATGTTTTCCTCATGTTTATTTAATTGTGTAGTTTGTACTTGGCATGTTTTGGAGATTGGAATGACGAAGGCATTTTGTTCTGCTATCCAAACACTTTATCCTTTGCAAAATCTCGGTTATTTTCTTGCATACCCCTCTTTCGGAATCAATAATAAAACTCGTAAGCCCGAGCGGGGAAAGAAAGTGGAGAAACAAGAGAAAAACAGTGAAAAAGAAAAAAGAAGAGAAAAGAAAAGAAAAGAAAAGAAAAAAGAAGAGAAAAGAAAAAGAAAAGAAAAGAAAAGAGAAAAGAAAAGAAAAGGAAAAAAAAGAAGAAGAAAAGAAAAGAAAAGGAAAAAGAAGAGAAAAGAAAAAGAAAAGAAAAGAAAAGAGAAGGAAAAGAAAAGAAATGAAAAGAAAGAAAAGAAAAAGTGGAAGAAAAGGAAAGATCGCAACAACGAAGTAATTCTATGACCTGAACTACGTTTGACTTGATCCCGAAAGGGTACGTAGGCAGCCTCTCTCTGAGGTTCAGTCACACCGAAATAAAAGTCCCAAAAGTCCCCAAAAAGGAAACTGGGGCAGAAGTTGTGGTTGTTGTGGGAAATCTGATTCCGACAGTTGTAATTTTGAACCCATGATGAAATTGTTTTGAGCCTTTAATACCCTTTCTTTCTAACCCTATCCAAAAGCCCACATTACGGTCCAAAGAAAGACCTTCTGATCAATCTTCGAGAGATGCCAAGTCAAGCGAGCAGAGGTGAATCATATCAGGGGCAACACTCCGGTCCAAACGAAGGAAATTAAGAATGAGGGAGTCTTGTTGATGAGAACCCTCGCGGGTACCCCAAGGCAATGAAAGATGAGAGAAATAAAAAATGAGAGAGTTTTATTGGTGAAAACCTTCACGGGCACCATAAGGCGACGGTGAGACGAGAGAAAATTCAAAAGGAAAGAGGCTTGATGGTAAAACCCTACGGGCACCACAAGTCGACTAAGGATGGTGAATCAAATCGGGCAAGCGGAGCATTGAAGCCCAGTTTCACGGCGAAAAGGTACAACAAGAGCTGAACATCAGATTTGCTAAACAGAGTAGGCTGCAGGTGCATGTCAGGGTTGCTAGAGTCGGTATCCACATCTGATGGTTTGCTACTCTATAGGTTTCTTGTTAGGAATCGTCTCTTTCCATTATCCTTTACTCTATTCCTCCCACCTTGTTTTACTCCCTCTTCCTGGGTCGGTTGTTCAAAACAAGTGAGAAATGACTTTAAAATCTGCCACCAAGATTTCCAACTAAACAAAATAGGATCTGGTGAACACATCAAGGCGTCAAGTCAGGAGAAAACAGCAGGCCCAATGAGTCGGCCACAATCAACATACTTTGGGATTCGTGTGAAATACAAGGGCGTGGTACGTATCAATTCAGGAACAATGCAACAGATGAAGGATGTTTGGTGAACGGATCAGAGATATTCTCCGTGTTAAGGGTAATAAAGAAAGTGGTTAGTCAATAAACAAGCATGATCTTCGAGTGGAGTCAGTTAGCATGACAAGTGAAGGAGCAACAGACCTCAAGGACGAGGCCAGTGGTTAAATCAAGAAAGAACATCATGTAACGAAAGTAGGAGCAATAGACGTGCTTTGGGAAGGGGGAATGCCAGTTCATGCAATGCAACAAGTAAAGGATATTGGGAACAAGCAAGGTCTTCCGGTGGAAATCAGTCATATTGGTAAATGCAGAAGCAGCCGCCCTCAAAGTTCAAGGCTACAAACTAACCACCACATTTTAAACTCACAAGTTTTCTTTGTTTGAAACAGGAACAAAACAGTGCAAGAAAGTTGGTTCAACAATAAGAAAAAGAAAAGAGAGAAAAGACAAGGAAGAAGAGGAGAGCCGGCAAAAGGGAAGTTTCTCAAATCTTCGCCCTTGCCTGTCTTGTTAGCATGCATAAAATGCTGCCATTGCTTTTCACATTTTATCCTATCTGATGAATTTTCTCCTAGGATCTAAATCTTGGTCTGATGAATTGTTCTCCTAAGATAGAAAACCTAGTCTGATGAACTTTCTCCTACGATCTAAATCTTAGTCTGATAAATTGTTCTCCTAAGATAGAAGACCTAGTCTGATGAACTTTATCCTAGGGCCAAAATCTTAGTCTGATGAATTGTTCTCCTAAGATAGACAATCTTAGTCTGATGAAGCTTTCTCCTAAGATAATAAGATAGAAGACCTAGTCCGATGAATTTTCTCCTAGGATTAAAATCTTAGTCTGATGAATCTTTCTCCTAAGATAACAAAGACCTAGTCTGATGAATCTTCTCCTAGGATTAAAATCTTAGTCTGATAAATCTTTCTCCTAAGATAACAAAGACCTAGTCTGATGAATTTGCTAGTCAAATGTCCTTAGTTTTACTCCCAGGAGACGTGCATGCCAATCAAGTCTTTAATTTTACTCTCACCATTACACCAATAGCATAAGTGATTTACAGTTTTGCTAACAACTCACAAATCTTCCTAGTGCAAACTGGGGCAGAAAATTTTCTTTGTTTGTTTATTTTGTTGCAGTCAGGAGCCCACCTGGAGAACAAGGGAATACTTTTCAAGTTCAGCAATCAGGAGCCCACCTGGAGAACAAGGGAATACTTTTCAAGCTTCAGCAGTCAGGCGCCCACCTGGAGAACAAGGCAAGGGAATACTTTTCAAGTTCAGCAATCAGGAGCCCACCTGGAGAACAAGGGAATACTTTTCAANTTTTTCAATTGAAAATGGGAATTTGCTAGTTTTTAGTTTTACCAATTTACCCTATATTTTTAAAATTTATAAAATGACCCCATCAGTTTTTCATCTTTGGCACATACATCTTTGGCGACTGATGGTGGAACATCAGTCCTAGTTGATTTTGCATCTTCTGCGTATTGCAGTAAAGCAGAATATGATAACAGCTAAACAATAGCATTTTGATTGTTTATTTCAAGTAGGATAATCAAATTGGGGTGGTTTTGATATTTTTACAAGTTGTGGGGGTATAAATCATGTTTCATGATTTTGAAAAAAAAAGACATCCAAATATATTGTAAAAATTATAACCAAACACAACTCATCTTCAATTCAAATTTTAGTGAAATTCCAAATTTGAAAAAAAAAATTTGGAATTCATGTCCAAACGCAAAACGCCTACTAATTCATTCTAACTTCAGTTGGACCATAGAACCCTTCTATCACTCGTCTGTACATGCAGAGTCTATATTCGAGATCTTTTTGGACTTGAAAAAACCCATAAGCATACAGCAAAAAAGAAGAAGAGTTCAGCATAGACGGACTGATATTCAAGCGATTATAGTGTGACCCAAGTACGATAGCTAGGAGAAATATATTTTACAAAGGAAGACTGATGCCAAGAAGTTACCTCCATCATAGCCATAACACTATCTTTATGCAGTCGGAGAACTTGCATTACATTCTCACATGTTGACCGGAAATTTCCCTCTATACCACTAACCTCCATTGCTTTTACAAGCATTCTAGTGAGTCGAAAGGGAACCTATACATAAAAGTTTGTTAGGAAGCTATTAGTTCCCCTTAAGAAAGAACAACAATTTGGAAAGCCATCTTTTAAATATAACAGTTTACCTTCTCTGGAAATTTCTCCCGATTCATTGAAGCTTCAAAGCAATCTCCAAAGTCAATATGCAGAATCTTCCCACTGTATGATGAACATAAATATATTAAAACTTTTGTCATCAGCAAGAAAATGCAATAGCAAAAGTATATAGTACCTGTATCGGTGAAGCATGAGGTTACTAGGATGACGATCACCCAAACCAAGCAGGTATCCAACCTGGACAGAGCAACCCAGATTCAACAGATGTACACAAGAGAAGCAACTAAAAAGAAAGCATCTCCAAGTTTTAGCTTTGCCATTTGAGCTACCAATTTACGGGATATTAGTTCCAACGAAGATTTCCAATAACTGTTTGACGCCATTACATCAAAGATGTTATCCTAAAGAACTTCACATGTAAAGAATATAAATTCCGATGCAATGATTTTCTATATCAAACTAACTTAGAGCCACCTATTTAATATTTCTTCCACCACCATTAATAATACAATAAAGAACTCAAATTCACATCTTAACTTTGTCTCAAGCCGAATGACCTTACATAAGATAGGACGAAAGGTGTTTTTGCGAGTAAAACAGTATCTCTTCAGGTCCTAGGTAAGGAAATTAATAACCCTGAATGAGTACAAAAGTAACTCTTCTTTCCGAACTCGGTCACAAAACTAACTATTCCTCATCTAAAGTAAGCATTTTAAGATACAACAACAACAAGCCTAGTGGAATCCCACAAGTGGGGTCTGGAGAGGGTAGTGTGTAATCAGACCTTAACCCTACCCTTAGGAGGTAGAGAGGCTGTTTTTGAAAGGTTTAAGAAAGGTTCTTAAAAAAAGAAGGAAGGATCACATACCATACTCATGACAGCCAAACTTCTTGTATAATTTGTTCTTCTGTCCAGCCAGACTTCAGAAGTACGACTCTTTAACCAAAGAACCTATATGACCCAAAGATAAATACCTTAGGAAAACAATAAACAGAACGAAATTGCTAACATTTATCTAACAAAGACGTTACTGCAATAGGCTGAAAGTCAAGTAGTTTTCAACTTTTCATAAAATACATACCCTTGATAAGTCATTGCCTTCTGTATTTTGCAAAGCATATTCAAACACCTCCACCTTAGCAATAAGTGGCAAATTATCATAATCCGGTGCAAAACTCAGCATCAATTTATGCTCTTGATTTAGGGTGATCTGCAAAATTGGAAGAATATACAACATTTAGACAGAAACACTAGTCTCTTTCAAATAGAAAAAGCTCTATGATTAAACAAACCTTCCGGGCATCCCTATATTCTCGAATAAGCTGGTGCAAGGTGTCGCAATTTGGAACCCATCCTATTAGTCCACTATTAGGGGACAATGGAATGACAGCATATCGTTGAATTGATAAATCTTTCTCTGCAGTCTTTCTTGAATTCTCGAGCAAAGTATTAACCAGACCAAACAACTGGTGCATAGCAAAAATCCATTGTATTTTTTAGTTCTAGGTTGAAGGAAGAAAGAAATAAAGCCTCACCAAATGTTTAGGAAACAGAGGTAGCAGAATCCTCCGAACCAGCCTCCCTGTACAAAGCATAACCATACACAACCAATTGCTAACCTGCATGACACGTTCATCTTGGCGCAGATCTTCGTGCCCTTTGAGCAAAAAAGCATAGTCTTCTCCATCACTCCCATGGATTGTCAATTTTCGAGGCCGTTGTTTGGATGTAATTACAACAAGTTGGGGTGCAAATGATGCAATTGTCACCACTGGTGCATCTGAAATGAAAATTTTGAAGTTTGGTATAACGCCACAGTATTAATACTCATGTCACAAAATTGGCTTAACCGGAGTCCGAGTAATAATTTCAATTGTACCTGCTATATAAGTTCCAGGAACAGCTAGTTCCAAATTTCGACACTCCAGTAACTCGGGGGAAACAGACTGGCATGAAAAGTACAATAACGTTAGTTTTGAAAATGGTGCAACATGACTGATACCAATAACAAAACATAAGATGCTGCTTACCTGCAAATCCAGGGTTGTGAGTGTTTGAAGCTGCTTATCTATCCGCCTGAATACATGATAATAGAGATCCCAAGCCTAGCAAGATGAGAATTTGATTTGTAAGATAATGGACTGTTAACTATAAAGTCTACAGTACCTTCTCAGAAAAAAAAAATAGAAAACTAATATACTCAGTCGCAACTAGACAAAACATGAAGATTTCATTTTGAACTAAAATACTTAGAAAAAAAAGAGAATTTTTTTGCTATGGCCAATTTAATGGAGATGCGAGAAAGCTTGAGGGACCTTCCTCCTTGCAATTCTTGAGCAGCATAACCAAGGCTACTTATGAGCAACAATACTCATTCTACTTCACTCAAGTTTAGGGCCGGATCAAAAAGCTACCAGCATGTTGCAGAGCTTTCGGCCATGGGAAGATTGAGTCTTTTGGCTCTCCCAGGTCCATGTGAAGCTTCTGCTTTGGCGGCAGCAAAGTAATGACGCAAGATTCATATAAAGATATGCACTATCAGGGGCATATAAATCTTCTCATGTTAACTTTTTTTTTACTATTCTTAGGTGAGTAGTGATCCACAAACAAGAAGTGCATCTAGAAATTTATATATTCATGTCTCGCCAAGTCAAACTGCGAAAAATAAATAAAGTAGGAGTGCCTCCTAGAGAAGTTGATGCTAATTTACAGACTGAACTGGAGAAGGACAAGCCTTCCCCAAAATGGGCCTCATTTTCCTAACATTGTTGATACCAGACGTGCCGGAACCTTTTTCAATAGACCTCTAAGTTTCACGCTACTGTCGGTCTTCGTGACCCCAAAGAGGTGGAAGTCGTGGTCCCCATTGTAGTTTCTTGCAAATATTAAGAGGTTCAACGTCTCAAGTCCGGAGGACCTGAAAAGACGGAACTACTTTCTACGGGTCCTATTCAGTGATTAAAAAAGCGAGCGCTTCCTCGCTTTAAGCGTGAAGCGAAGCGGAGCGCACAGTTCATCGCTTCTGCCATTGAAAGCGACTCTGGTAGAAAAAGCGACCGCTTCTCTGTAAAAAGCGAGAAGCGATGAAGCGAGAAGAAGCGAGAGAAGCGGACGCTTCTCTGTTTAAAAATTACCCAAAGCCCTATTTTTGTTAAAAACTTGGTTCTAAACAGTCTGGACTTCTTCGAGACTTCAACAGCAGCGAGAAACTAGATTTCTTCCTCTCTTCTTCATTAACTTCAAACAACAGCAGCAATTTCTCTTCTTCAAACTAGGGTTGTTCTTCTTCTTCTTCAACAGTACAACAACTTTAAACAGGTATGTTCTGGACTTCTGATTTTCATTCTTCTTCTTCTTCTTTTTCTTTTTCTTTCTAAACGTCCAAAAAATATCTTTTATTCTTAGTTCTTATAGAAGAATAGGATGCTCATTTTGTAGAAGAATAGGATGCTCATTTTGTGCTTTAATTGATGCTACTCTTTAGTTTTTTAATTGAAGATTGAATATTTGCTTACAATAATGTGTTGTCTATGCAGTATTTATTTTAATTTTTTTTTTAATTCCGCTGCACTTAAAAAAAGCGATCGCTTCGCTTCTCGCTTATCGCTTTTCGTGAAATGGGGGTTGTCTCTTTTCCTCGCTTCACGCTCTTCACAACACTGGTCCTATTATCTCCTTCACGCTACTCAATCGAACTAACGAGTGCCGGTAGCAGCATTGAGTGATCCTCTTCATCGACACTGATAACCTAGGGGTTACATGTTGTGCCAACTCTGCCCTGCTATCTCGCGGTAAACCAAATATTTTTCTTGCCTCTCTACCCTCACAAGGTAGGGAATACGGATAAGGTCTGCGTACACACTACTCTCCCCAGACTCCACTTGTGGGAATACACTGGGTAAGTTGTTGTTAGTTTACGGGGAACCTTATACACATAAATGTTCAAATTATAGCTGACGAGTGCTTCATGATGTGAAATCCTTTTTGTTTTGAGAAAAGCCCTTTAAAGCCCTCCAAGTGTGTCGACTCTTGCTATTCCACCCTACTCCCCTAGTGGATTGTTGTTCGATACTTTGATCTAACACTATCGAGCTTATTTCGGCATCTCAATAGCGAATACCGACATCATTACAACAGACTTCTTCAACTCGAAAAAAGGTTGGATCTTTACATCTGAACCTACGGGTTTTTAGTTTTCTTGATCCTTTTGTTCTCACCATTTCAAAATTCTAGACGATCCGAACACAGGGGTGTGGCCTAGTGGTCAATGAAGTAAGGGAGAACCATGAGGTCTCAGGTTCAAATTCTAGCGGAGGCAAAAACACTAGGTGATTTCTTCTCATTTGTCCAAGCCTTGGTCGTCAGAGTTACCCGGTACCTTTTGTTATCGGGTGGTAGCAGGTATCCCGTGGAACTAGTCGAGGTGCGATCAAGTTGGCTCGGACACCACAATTATCAAAAAAATCCTAGATGACCCCACAATTCTACTATTTGTCTTCAACCTAAACTCCATATCCGCAGAAGTAAAAGATTCTCCTTGCTTACCTTTTTTCCTTTGCCGTCTCCCACCCCTATCATCCTTCTTTTCACCTCTCCATCCCCTAGACCTCAAATATAACCAAAGTCTATACCCTAGTTCTCAATCCCCACCTCCACCTTTTCACAAATTCTGACACTAGTCATATCAGCAATGTTACACTGAACATCCACGAAATACGTGCCCTCCCACCTTCGTGAAGAAATCTAACCACCATATTGAACATCCACGAGTCTCCCACATGTCTCCCACCCTCTTTAAGAAATTTAAAGAGCACAAGTGTGCTGTGCTAGACTCTGGTGATTCTGATGGGCACTAGTTCTTCTGTTGCTCTTTTATCAATGCACTGTATTGACTCATTCAATCATTCGGACTTCAGAAATTACTCTCCCGTATCCATCTCTAGTCTTCATCAATACTCTCATGGCTTCTTCATTGTTAGCAAATCAGAGGAGAAATTTAAGTCTCCTCGCTGCAGGACATCAAGGCCCAATATTCTTCAGGCTTATGCTGCCTATTTGAGGACAACTTAACATGATCCACCCCATGAGACAAAATTTTCAATCGGGCATGTAGTCAAGAAGGTTTTAAAAAACTTTTGGATATTTGCACTAGCATTCATCACATAGAAAATACAAAATAACAAAATTAAAAAGAAATAAAAATAAATAAATTAAAAGGCAAAGAACGAGAGAGATGCCAATGTCAAAACTGTACCTGTGTTAATTCAGCATCTTTACCAGTTCTCCGATACTTCATACAACATTCATAGGCCTCCAACAACTCAAGACGGTATGCCTGAAAACATATGTTTCTATCCATTAGTTCAATCCATCGTTAAATAACGAGTGTTCTCAGTGAGTTAACGAAGTCCAGGAATCAACACACAACTAATAGTAAGGAAACACCATACACAGAATCTAGCCGTAACTGGCTCAAGCTTAGCCAAACCAATATCATTGCTTCGGCAGACTCACCCAAGCACAGGGAAAAGCAAATGGAAAGGAAGGGAGAATCAACTAACATTGTTAAAGTATGTCTGTCACGAAGAGAGAACATAAGCACATTTTAATTAGGAGCAATCACCTGGATGAATGCTTTCTCCTTTATAGTGGTATTGTTCCTCATTGCTCCTTCCTCGAGCATTTCATGCAGAGGCTCTAACACCTTCAGCATGCCCTCAATGTTGTGTTCGCCAAAATATAAACGGCTGGCCTCTTCCAGTGCCTCATGCCACATTTCATGCCACAGTATCGCAACCCTGATAAGCTCCTTTGAGACAAGTTGGGCCTTCAAAATCATGCCAAAAGTCAGAACAATACATACAGAAACCATCAAACTATCACAGTAAACCAGTTCTAGATCACCTGATCAACGAGCACACCGCTGTGCTGTCTAACTTTATCAACCACTTCTTGAGCCGCAGCTCTGCGCAAATTGCTAATTGACTTACATGCCACAAGAAGCGGATACATAAGAGCCTGCAGAAAAGGTGCACATATATTAAAAATTGGACAACTAAGAAGAACTATATAAAGGCAACCGCAAGAGGTTAGAGATATACTATAGTCTCACTTGCTCAGAACAAAGAAATAAAGTCCTTTGTGTCTGACCACTAAAATAACTTATAAGCACATGCCATGATACTTTGCTCCTAACTTGAGTGCAATGGTATTGTTACCCTCTCAAGGCTTTCACATTATTAAGTTTAATTCTGATATACCACGTATTCTCAACGTTCATTCATTTGCATGTGCATGTCCAGCACTTCTACAATTCAGTAAGACCGCACTTGTTAATTATAGTGTTGCCTAAGTACATTTGCTGATTTGCATACACAGATTTTTATAGGAACTAGGTTATTGCTCGTACAGCTCTTCTGTGAAGAGAATGCTGTCCCACTGTTTAGATCATTTCCATTTATAATCTATCTTTATTACTCTAATAAAGCTGCATAAGTAACTACAAATGACCATGGTAGCTCGCTCAGCCATGGATCCTTCATGGCGGGTCTTCCCGTTAAAGAATAGTTAGTCTACGTTCCAATAGCTTATAACAAGGTCAAATATCAAATAAATTGACCCAAAAATAGTAGTTAGTACACAAGCCATTCACAATTACGCGTTAAAGAAGAAATTAAGAGGGATAAAGTAGGGGGTGGGGATTAAAAGCATATATATTTCACGGGGAAAACAGTGATGATAAGATAGCAAAATCAAAAATTTTGCTATGTGGAAAATATCTAGCAAATACCTGTGGATGACTCTGTCCAATTCGCACTAGCAAGGATTGTATCAGTTCTCTGACAGCATGGTTATTTGAATGTATCCGTGCAATAATCTGAGGTAACACAACCAACCATGTGTTGATGTTAACATGCGTGAATCCTTTCTGCAATGCCATTTGGACCTCCGAAGTAGCTCCATGGTTGAACCACAAAGTAAGAAGACGAAGAATATCCTGAAACTCAGAAACACGACCATTAGAAAAGTAAAACTAATGTAACAGAAAAGTAAATGGTGAACATTAGTGAATCTAATAGGAAGGTTTGCTGGATAACAAGGCAACTATGATTCAGCACTGAAAATTAAATTCAATACAACACGTTCATCCAGCTGAACTTGTCCAAAAGATGCGTGAGCTTAAAATATAGCAAGAAGCCAGCAAGAAAAGGACACCATGTCACTGCAAGGATACAAAATGCTAAAGCAAACACTAAGCTAAAAAAAAGGACATTTAGCAGCAAGGACAGACAATAACGCCTCAACATCACACAAGGTAGTCTTCTAAGAACAACTGAATTAAATTAGCTGTAGATACACAAATTACCTGTAAACTATCATCAACACCCTTAGCATGTGCTCCGCATGCTATAGAGTGAAAATAACCAGTTACAGCAGCAACAACAAACTGTGAAGCAATATTCGCAAAACCTCTCAGAGTGTAATGAGACATCACTGCGGTATTGAAAAGTGCCCAGGTATGCCATGCCTTTCCCCACTTCGTTGCACAGTGAGTAGCATTTCTAAATGCACTAAGAATTTCTGACAAAGACAATATTATCCAAAAAAAACAAAAGTTAGACATGATATCATTAAGATGTCACACCACCAAGAAGAAAGCCTTATTATCTTTTCTTTTTGAGTAGGGGAGTGGAGTGTCTTCACGCTTTACCTTGTATAGAATCATCATCCAAACCAGGAGAAAGTGCCCACTTCCAAGTGCCGAGTCTGAGATATACACGAGCAACAAGTGGCACACCAGAAGAAGCAACTAATCCATTCTGCATTACTGGTTGAAGAGCTGCTGTTCTTGAGAGGTCCATGGCAAGGTCCTTCGACATCATATTTAAATACATGAGACAGACCACGAAGAAAGACCATGATATTTATGTCTTGTGACAGGTATGTGATTGTAATTTTATCTCTGAAATGAAATACCTGCAACCTAGCAAAGGCTTCCTTTCGCTTATGATCCTCCCCAAGTGACCATTGGTACTTTAAGTATGCTAGCATCACCTGAGGGGGACCATGATACCGCACAGTTGCAGGAGTTGATTCTGGATCGAACTGCAGGACAAAAAAGAATCATAGAAAGTCCGAGCACAAATAGAGCAATAACAAGAAAATAAGCCACAAAATAAAGCACACTTCCGTCCACAACCCATAGGGATAAATTACTAACCTGTAAAAGTTTAACCAATGTAGATCTAGCTTGGCTAATTCTGCCATTCTTACGGCAAAGTGATGCAAACTTGATCCATGTTTCAATGTCTTCTGTAGGAGGCAATACAAGTGCCCTCACAGCTAAAAGTGCTTGCCAAACCTGCAAAAATAAGAATATGTTGCACATAACAGAGGAAGAACTTCTGTAAGATGCCATGAATTTGAGAATAATGAAAGCTCTCACATAAGCACTGCTCAGATTGAAAATGTAAAAGACCATGAATATACATCCAAAATAATTCTCACCATTGTCAGAAATTTGATATTACCTCAACATTTCTTTTTGTACCCTTTATGCGCTCATTCCACATATTGCGAACAAGAGCTCTTCTTCCTTCAGCAACAGGGTTTCCCATAGGAAGAGTACAGTATTCAATCACCTAATTAGAAAGAAGAAAACAAATCATTAGATCATTAAAAGCATAGTATTTAGGAATAACTTAATTAAAGAGACTAAAAAGTAAAAACAATATATATCACCTCTTCTAATTCAGAAAGCTGCTGAACACGGACCATGTTGCTGTAAGCACGCTCATAGCTCTCAAGAACCTAAACAAATCAACTGAGAACTGTCAAGACTTGTGCAGTAAAATCGTCACCAAATGACCATAAAGTGAGGATACGAGGAGATGAAGAAAGATACCAGTGCCGCGAGCTCGGTCGCCAAACATTTCCTTGCTCTTTCAACATATTCGCGTGCTTCATCGTACTGATGGAAGAATGAAGGCAAGTACAAACATTACTCACACCAGAGCAGAGCACGTCACAACACAAAGCAAATCAATGAGTGAGAAAATGAAAGACTACCTTCCCTCGCCGAACTAGAAGAACGGCCCTGAAAAAGGTGCCATTACTACTTCCATCACCACTGGCAGCAGTATTTCCCAAGACCCGGAGTTTGGTTTCATCACCATCATCAAGCCGAGAAACATACTCTGCCATCTGATCCCACTCACCCATGTTCCAGGCAGCATTAGCAGCCTAAACCAATCCAAACATGCATTCACTACTGATTATCGAAACTATATAAACTCTTAGTAATTTCATATAAGTTGACAAACCATTGGTGCCATTTCCAGTCGAGCTGCTGGCTCAGCTGGCGTCCAGTATTCCTTACAAAGATTGTTAAGCTCCTCCCACCGAGCTAGAGCAGCAAGGCATCGCATACGCCCTTAAGGAAACACAGAAAAGATACAGATCATCATCAAGTAAATTAAGAGCACATAATACAGTAACAAATAATATTCACTATTCCAACAATAACCAGAAGCATAATACGAACTTGATGTTACAACTTAACTAAATTCCAAGGGCCTACACTAGCATTTATTTAAGCCACCAAGCAATTTAAGAACAAGTGACAAAACAGCCTCCCCTGAAAGCATGAAAGAGATTATCCCCTAGAACCATGTAAGTATTACATCAGGTAGTTAGAGGGGGTTAATCATTTACCTTGGAAATTTACCTTTTTTCAGTTGAGGAATCATAAAAGTAAAGATCAATATTCTTTGAAAGAAAACTCAGATCTAGCACGATTTACCACTTGGATCAAATAAGTTCAATAATTGGGCAAGTAGAACATTTGATTTTCAAACTACAGAACGACTGGCTCATAGATGTCCTGCGCAGACTTGTAGGATTTACTTTTAAAACAATTATAGTACCTGAATATTCGAAGATAAACAGAGATTAGGGTCAACAGAAATAAACAGTAATATTAGTATTTTTTATAACCGAAAAATTATTGAGCTAGTCACTTCCTCCACCAGCGAATCCCTCCAGCGCCGGCACCGGCGTGACGAGCAGGCCAATTAAGCACCACCCCCTCCTCCTTCTCTCTCCTCTACCCCTATTCTCTCTCAAAGCCCGTTTTTCTTTCTCCCCCCTTTTCTCTTATCCCCTTTCTTAACCCTAGCGGCAGATTTTTTCCGGCGACCGTCCCACCGCTAGCAGCGTTCCTTCTTCCTTCTTCTTTGTAGTTCTGGTTGTAGTCCTAACTCCCAACCCCCTGTTCCGGTGATCCTTCTTTATACCTTTCTCTGCCTCCGTTTCTTGGCGCCGTCGCTATCCTCCGGCGACACCCGACTGCGCCGGCGACTTCAAGTAGGTCATCACCAGATCCGCATTTCTCTGCCGCTGGTGACGGTGACAGTCCGGTCCTCCTATATTTTTCTTGGTTTCGGGGTGTTAGTGTGTTTTGCATGTATCATTTTTGTGGTTGTTTGGTGACGGTAGGGAGGTGCACGCACAAAAGCAGCAGAGCAGCCGCTATACGTCGGGTTCCATAGCATCGGGAGTATACCAAGTCAAAAGTCCAAGTTCTATTCACGGGAATTGGTACCTTCCACCTCCTGTTTCTCTGTCTCCTGTGTTAATTAATTTGTTGAAGTAGTAATTCAGACTAGTCTAGTCAGTCTAGTAGTGGGCATGTGGTTACTATTTGTTGCCTTCAAGTCTCTTGTTTGTGTGTTCCCTTGTTGTTCCGTGTTGGCATTTTTTTCCCTAGACTTCCATAGGTATAGCGGTTGTGGTTTGTAATGGCAGAGTAGGGTCATGTCCTCGGGGAGGGCGGGCGGTGGCGAGGGGGGTAGGGCAAGGGTCAGGGGGTGGGACGGGGTCCAAAGGGGGCAAGGGGAAAAGGGCTTCTGTGGGTTGAGAATTGGATCGTGGAATATAGGGACGTTGACGCGTAAGTCTATAGAGCTGGCGAAGATTCTCCAGAAGAGGGAGGTCAATATAGCGTGTGTGCAAGAGACTAGGTGGGTAGGATCGAAGGCGAGGAATGCAGACGGGTATAAATTGTGGTACTCCGGAAGCGTGAAGGGCAAGAACGGAGTGGGTATTTTGGTGAATAGGGAGCTCAGAGAGTCAGTGGTAGAGGTTAGGCGGGTGAATGACATATTGATGGCGATTAAGTTAGTAGTTGAAGGGAGCTCTTTGAATGTCATTAGCGCTTACGTGCCGCAAGCGGCCTTGGACGAGGAGGTTAAAAGGCGCTTCTAAGAGGCGCTGGATGAGGTGGTGCGGGGTATATTTATAGGAGGGGATTTCAATGGTCATATAGGGTCGTCTGTTGGTGGCTATGGCGAGGTGCACGGTGGTTTCGGCTTTGGGGATAGGAACGGAGGTGGTACTTCACGGTTGGATTTCGCTAGAGCTTTTGAGGTGGTGATCGTGAACTCTATTTTTCCGAAGAGGGAGGAGCATTTGGTTACTTTCAGGAAAATGATGGCTAAGACTCAGAATGACTATCTCCTCATCAGGAGGTGTGATACGGGGTTGTGAGAGGATTGTAAGGTGATCCCGAGTGAGAACCTCGCGACACAACATAGGCTCCTGGTGATGGACGTCGGTATCTTGATAAAGAGGAAAAAGAGGTTTGTACGGGGTCAACCTAGGATCAGGTGGGGAGTTTCGACTAAGGACAATGCGCGGGAGTTGGAGGGGCGGCTGACGGCGAGCCTAGAAGAGTGGTGGGAACGCTAGCGTTATGTGGACGGCGATGGCGGACTGTATAAGGGAGGCGGCGAGACAGGTGTGAGGGGTCTCGAAGGGCTACTCTAGCGGACACCGAGGCGACTGGTGGTGGAATGACGTGGTCCAAGGTAAAGTGGAAGCAAGGAAAGCGGCTTACCTTAAGTTAGTAGAGAGCACCGACGAGGAGCAGAGAATAGAAAACAGAGAAAGATATAAGGAAGCTAGGAAGGAAGCAAAAGTAGCGGTCACGGAGGCTAAGACTGCTACGTTCGGTCGGCTGTATGAGGACTAGGGGGCAAAGGTGGGGACAAGAAGTTGTTTCGGCTGGCCAAAGCGAGAGAGAGGAAGGCTCGCAACCTGGATCAAATGAGGTGCATCAAAGACGAAGAAGGTCGAGTATTATGGAAGAGACCCAGATTAAGCAAAGATGGCAGTCGTACTTTCATAAACTTCTGAATGAAGAGGGGGACGAAAACATCGTGCTAGGGGAATTGGGGCACTCCGAGAGTCACCAAGACTTTAGGTAATGTAGGCGTATTACGCTTGAGGAGGTCGTGCGTGCGATGCGTAAGATGAGTCGAGGCAAAGCGACCAGACCAGACGAGATTCCAATAGAATTTTGGAGGTATGTGGGTAGTGCAGGCTTGGAGCGGTTGACTGGGTTGTTTAATGTTATTTTCAGGACGAAAAGGATGCCAGATGAGTGGCGGTGGAGTACGATGGTCCCATTGTACAAGAACAAAGGTGATATTCAGAATTGTAACAACTATAAGGGTATCAAGTTACTAAGTCATACCATGAAAGTTTGGGAGAGGGTGGTGGAAGGGAGGGTAAGGAGGGCGGTATCTATATCAAAAAACCAGTTCGGGTTCATGCCGGGTCGTTCTAGTACGGAACCTATCCACCTTATCAGGAGGTCGGAGGAACAGTACAGGGATATAGGAAGATGGATTTGCATATGGTGAGATGCCTAGAGGTGAAAGGTGTGACGGTAGCTTATATTAGGGCGATAAAGGATATGTACAATGGAGCTATGACTCGGGTTAGGACTGTGGGAGGTGAATTAGAGCTTATTCCGGTGGTTATGGGGTTACACCAAGGATCTGCACTGACCCCGTTTTTATTTGCCCTGGCGATTGACGCACTGACACACCATATTCAAGGGGAGGTGCCATGGTGTATGTTGTTTGATAATGACATAGTCTTGATTGATGAGACACGAGGCGGCGTTAATGGGAGACTGGTGGTATGGAGGCAGGCCCTGGAGTCTAAAGGTTTCAAGTTGAGTAGGACTGAGACGGAATATTTGGAGTGTAAGTTCAGCGACGTGACTGGGGAAGCGGACGTGGTAGTGAGGCTTGACTCACAAGTCATCCCCAAAAGATAAAGTTTCAAGTACCTAGGGTCAATTATCCAGGGAGATGGGGAGATCGACGGGGATGTTACGCACCGTATTGGGGTGGGGTGGATGAAATGGAGGTTAGCGTCTGGAGTCCTGTGTGATAAGAATGTGCCGCCGAAACTTAAAGGTAAGTTCTATAGAGCGGTGGTTAGACCAGCCATGTTGTATGGGTTGAGTGTTGGCCAGTCAAGAATTCACATATCCAGAAGATGAAAGTAGCAGAAATGAGGATGCTGAGATGGATGTGCGGGCAGCACACTAGGCTGGACAAGATTAGGAATGAAGATATTCGGGAGAGGCGGGCGTGGCTCCGGTGGACGACGAGATGCGGGAAGCGCGGCTTAGATGGTTCGGGCACGTGCGGAGGAGCCTAGATGCCCCGGTTAGGAGGTGTGAGCTGTTAGCTTTGGTAGGTACGAGAAGAGGTAGAGGGCGGCCTAAGAAGTATTGGGGCGAAGTGACCAGACAGGACATGGGGCGGCTCCAGATTTCCGAGGACATGGCTCTTGATAAGAAGGTGTGAAGGTCGAGCATTAGGGTTGTAGGTTAAGGGGTAGTCGAACGTTTTTCCTCTTTGTACTAGCTAATCTGATAGTGTTTTGTCTAGGACTACTAGCGATTTATGTTGTATTTCACACTTTTGCATAGTATTTGTGTTATTGCTTTCCCGTTTATTTGTTGTCTCTCACGTTGCTGATATTATTTTTATGGTTCCTGCTGTTGTTACTGTTAGTTTCATTGTGTAAATAGTAGTAGATAACCCTAATCCCATATGTATTAGGAGTAGGACACGTATTGTGTATATATAGGGCTCAGTGTATCATTGTCTTAATTAATCAATAATAATATTTTTCTCCCGTGCATTCTCACATGGTATCAGAGCAACCGTGAGAAATTAATCGTTGTGCGTCATTCCAGCGATATCCGGGAAGAAATAACTCAGTCACCGTGCAATTTTCCGGTGACCTAAGTGACTAATTGCGTCAAAGTCACTAATTATCAGTGTTGTGCAAAATCCAACACCACCAAAAGGTCCCCAAGAGAGATCCGACCAAACCCCAGAAAAGTTCACCTGAAAACACTCATCCACGCGCCCCCACGCGCTTGCCGGAGCTCTGCCGCCGGCGGCGCGTCTGTCTCACGCGCCGGCACGTGAGGGCTGTTCCGGCCAGAATTTCAAAAGGTTTCTTTTGGACAGTGTGTTCTTCGTGTTTTTCCGAGCCTACCCATCAAGTTTACATCAGATTCTGACAACTTTGGAATTTTCCGGCGAGCTACAGTGATTTTTCCGGCATGAACAGTGATCCAGCAATTTTCTGCTTTTTTTCCGGCACAATATTATAATGGAATCATTACCTGAAGCCTTTACCTCACAATCTGTTGGATTAAATGCAATAAATCCAATCCAGATGATTTCTTTACCAGATTATATTGAGTTCCTTCAGTACAAAGCACGTAAACAGACATCTTCAGGATTAACCTCCGTCGTTCCAACAAATAGTAGCATGACTGGTGTCTCTCAATCTTCACCTTCTAAGTCTTGGGTCATTGATTCAGGTGCATCTGATCATATTTCTGGTAACAGATCTCTTTTCACTAGTATCTCATATTCTGAATCTCTTCCAACAGTCACAATGGCCAATGGGTCTCAAGCCATGGCAACTGCAATAGGTCAAGCAAGTCCACTTCCTTCCTTACCTTTAGACTCAGTTCTTTATGTTCCTGGTAGTCCTTTTAATCTCATAGCCGTTAGTCGCTTAGCCAAATCACTTAAATCTGTTGTTCTATTTCTTGATGACCTTGTTTTTATACAGGAACGCAGTACAGGGCGGATCATTGGTACCGGACGTGAATCAGATGGACTTTATTACCTTATCCTTGCAAAATCACATGGACTCGCATCTTGTCTTCCTCCAATAACTTCTCCCGTTACTGATTCACCAGATTTATTACATAAACGGTTAGGACATCCCAGTTTGTCAAAACTTCAGAAAATGGTACCTGGCTTATCTCACTTGTCCACTCTAGAGTGTGAGTCGTGTCAGCTCGGTAAGCATACCCGCTCCCATTTCCCGCGGCGTCTTGACAATCGAGCAGAGTCACCTTTTACTTTAGTCCATTCAGATGTTTGGGGTCCTAGTCGGGTTAGTTCTACCTTAGGATTCCGCTACTTTGTCAGTTTCATTGATGATTATTCCAGGTGCACTTGGATATTTTTGATGAAAAATCGATCTGAGTTGTTTTCTATTTTCCAGACCTTCCATGCTGAAATTCAAAATCAATTTGGGGTTTCTATCCGCACATTTCGTAGTGATAATGCCCTAGAGTATTTGTCTTCCCCATTTCAGCAGTTTATGAACTCCCATGGGATTATTCATCAAACATCTTGTCCGTACACATCCCAACAAAATGGGGTAGCTGAAAGAAAGAATAGACATCTTATTGAAACTGCTCGTACCCTACTCATACAATCTCATGTTCCGCTGCGTTTTTGGGGAGATGCAGTTCTTACATCTTGTTATCTTATTAATCGTATGCCATCTTCAGCTATCCAAAATCAAGTTCCATTCTCTGTCCTGTTTCCCCACTTACCTTTGTTCTCTCTTCCACCCCGTGTCTTTGGGAGTACGTGCTTTGTTCATGACCTTACTCCAGGAAAAGATAAGTTAGCTCCTCGTGCTCTTAAGTGCATATTTCTGGGTTACTCGAGAACGCAAAAGGGATATCGATGTTATTCTCCTGACCTTCAGCGATTTCTTATGTCTGCTGATGTTACCTTCTTTGAAACCCAATCATACTTCACAGGTCCAGTTAATCACTTAGATATTTCTGAGGTGCTACCTGTTCCTTCTTTTGGAGATTCAGTCCCTATCTCCCATTCATCTTCCTCCATAGCTCCACCGCCTACAGTTCCAGTTACAGCTCCACCACCTATAGCTCCAGTATCACCACCGAGTCCAGTGCCACCACCTAGTCCAGTTCCACCAACTATAGCTCCAGTGCCACCACCTAGTCCAGTTCCACCAACTATAGCTCCAGTGCCACCACCTAGTCGAGTTCAACCTTCTACAGCTCCACCACTCCTGACTTATCATCGTCGTCCGCCCCCAGCATCAGGCCCAGCTGATTCACGTCCTGCACCTGACCCTGCTAATACTGCGGACTTGTCTCCTCTTAATCAACCGATTGCACTACGAAAAGGTATACGGTCCACAGTTAATCCTAATCCTCATTATATCGGTTTAAGTTACCATCGTCTCTCATCATCCCATTGTGCATTTGTGTCATCTTTGTCCTCTGTTTCCATTCCTAAGTCTACAGGTGAAGCACTGTCTCATCCCGGATGGCGACAGGCTATGATTGACGAGATGTCTGCTTTACATACGAGTGGTACTTGGGAGCTTGTTCCTCTTCCTTCAGGTAAATCGACTGTTGGTTGTCGTTGGGTGTATGCAGTCAAAGTTGGTCCAGATGGCCAGGTTGATCGACTTAAGGCTCGTCTTGTTGCCAAAGGATATACTCAGATATTTGGACTTGATTACAGTGATACTTTCTCTCCCGTGGCTAAAATTGCATCAGTCCGCCTTTTTCTATCCATGGCTGCTGTTCGCCATTGGCCTCTCTATCAGTTGGACATTAAGAATGCTTTTCTTCACGGTGACCTTGAGGATGAGGTTTATATGGAGCAACCACCTGGTTTTGTTGCTCAGGGGGAGTCTAGTGGCCTTGTATGTCGGTTGCGCCGATCCCTCTATGGTCTAAAGCAGTCTCCTCGAGCTTGGTTTGGTAAGTTCAGCACAGTTATTCAGGAGTTTGGCATGACTCGTAGTGAAGCTGATCACTCTGTATTTTATCGACATTCTGCTTCAAATCTTTGTATTTATCTGGTCGTTTATGTTGACGATATTGTTATTACCGGCAATGATCAGGATGGTATTAGTAAGTTGAAGCAACATCTCTTTCAGCACTTTCAGACTAAGGATCTGGGCAGATTAAAGTATTTTCTGGGTATTGAGGTCGCTCAGTCTAGCTCGGGTATTGTGATCTCACAATGGAAGTATGCCTTAGATATTCTTGAGGAAACAGGAATGACAGGTTGTAGACCTGTTGACACTCCGATGGATCCGAATTCTAAACTTCTGCCAGGACAGGGGGAGCCTCTTAGCGATCCTGCAAGATATAAGCGGTTGGTTGGTAAATTAAATTATCTCACAGTGACTAGACTTGACATTTCCTTTCCTGTGAGTGTTGTGAGTCAGTTTATGGATTCTCCATGTGATAGTCATTGGGATGTTGTTGTTCGCATTCTTCGGTATATAAAATCAGCTCCAAGCAAAGGCTTATTGTTTGAAGATCGAGGCCATGAGCAGATCGTTGGATACTCAGATGCTGATTGGGCAGGATCACCTTCTGATAGACGTTCTACGTCTGGATATTGTGTCTTAGTAGGAGGAAATTTGGTGTCTTGGAAGAGCAAGAAACAGAATGTGGTTGCTCGGTCTAGTGTAGAAGCAGAATATCGAGCAATGGCTATGGCCACGTGTGAGCTAATTTGGATCAAACAGTTGCTCAAGGAGCTAAAATTTGGTGAGATTAGTCAGATGGGACTTGTGTGTGATAATCAAGCTGCTCTTCATATTGCGTCAAATCCAGTGTTCCATGAGAGAACAAAACACATCGAGATTGACTGTCACTTTGTTAGAGAAAAGATACTCTCAGGAGATATTGCTACAAAATTTGTAAAGTCAAATGATCAGCTTGCTGATATTTTCACCAAGTCCCTCACTGGTCCTCGTATTAGTTATATATGTAACAAGCTCGGTACATATGATTTATATGCACCAGCTTGAGGGGGAGTGTTAGTTTCATTGTGTAAATAGTAGATAACCCTAATCCCATATGTATTAGGAGTAGGACATGTATTGTGTATATATAGGGCTCAGTGTATCATTGTCTTAATTAATCAATAATAATATTTTTCTCCCGTGCATTCTCACAGTTACAAATCTAGTCTCTGCGCCGAGGGTCCCCGAAAACAGCCTCTACCCCTCCGGGGTAGGGGTAAGGTCTGCGTATACTCTATTCTCCCCAGACCCACTGGTGGGATTCTACTGGGTTGTTGTTGTTGTAATTGGGCAAGTAGAAGGCATAGATCAGATTATGTAGTAAGTGATCAAATAATACAAACCTAAAGTAGCATCCAAAGCAAGATGTGGACTCGAAGCTTGTGACGCCTTAGCAGTGTATGCTTTAAGAGCATCATCCCAGCGTTGCAATTTCTCATACCTTAGAAAATGACAAATGAAATGACGTCAGAGAAGGGGAAGATACATTTGAGACCACCATTTCACGTTTAAAACTTATGCAGCCTATAGTGACTAATTAAGATTAACCGGACAAAAGAACACGGCGCTATTAAACAGTATAACAGTACCATGACTCCTTCAATTGAACCCCCAAATGCTGCTGAGCATATGTTAATATTCCCACAGCTGCCTGAAGATGCCAAGCATGACAAAGTTTAATCGCCAGAAAGTCACTGTGAAACATAAATAAGATGCAACCAGCAACTAAGAAATCAAACCTCATGTTGATGTAATTGATTATTTATATGGATTAGAGCTTCAACTACAGCAACAGGATTTGCGTCCCTCCTATTTGAAAGTGCGCCTTCAAATTCCATTTCCTTGTAGTGTAGGGCCTTTGCAAATGCTCGACACTGAGAGGAAGAGCTCATTACCGATACAACTATTTTACTAGTAACAACAGATGGTATAGATAAGTCAACTGCATAATTTGAAAATATACCCACCTTCTCCGCAAGAGCACCAAGCAGACGGATATCGATAGGAAGGGGTCTCTCATCGTGTTCCATAAACTCCGCCTGCAAAGTACAATTAGCCAAACTACATAAAAATTATAGATTGCTGCTTTATATATGGCAGATTACTGTCTCAATACACAGTTCTTTCATATATTTGACCCAATCATTTCAAAAAAAAAATCTAGCCAGTCACCCAAGTTAAAAGTATGACAGTTCTGAAAATATTTCAGAAACAGTTCAATATAATTTGACGATGATCATGACTCCATAGTCTAATTCAGTCATTTCATTAGAAGATCATTTATTATCATACTCCATCATCCCTTCCACAAGTTAAAATGCACAAAAAGCTTAGTACTTGTCCTGGAGGAACTAGTATCATAAACTAAGATATGTCAAAAATAGGTGTATTTTGCACCAAGTGCACTCTTTGCCCCACGAACTATTCCAACTTCTTTTCTTAAATAAGTATGAACCTTTCCAACTTGCAAGTAAATTTCCTCTCGGATCCCGATCAAACATACTTCTAACCTATAAGACCCTAAAAGAGGCAAACGATCCCATATTGGGTTCTTCACACAAACACGAATTTTTTCGAGCTCAGGCTACTCCTTCATTCTCACTAGCACAGCGAAAACAAACAAACAAAAATTTTCCAATGCATTCGGTAAAACTACAGTACAATCCTGGTGATTATTCGAAATAATTATCTAGTCATTGCCCCCCAACCCTTCCCCATCTTATAGTTAAATAATTATCTAGTCACTGCCCCCCAACCCTTCCCCATCTTATAGTTAAATTATGATATTGTCCCAACCCCCCATCCAAAAAAATCAACATCCAATAACTCAAAGACACGAGATAATACTACTACCATTATGATTTAAAGGGTGACTGTACAGCTCTGAGCATTTCTGCTTTTCCTAGGGGCATGTCTATTACAGGAAAACTGGAGAGAATATCTTGTTAAGGTAATTCTTCTGGAGATTCCTTTTTTTTTATGGTAAAATAATATATTATATAAATATTTGCACTAAGCCAGTGCAACAATATGAAACAGTCAACATCTTTTATACATACGTTGATTCTCCAAACCATAGATGATGAACAAACATATATAGCCTCTTTTTGGAGCTCAAATTTCGTATTAACGTCATTTCACGTGAACATCAACGAATCAATAGTTTCAAAATCGAAGAACATGCTCCACTTGAAAAGAATGAAAAACTAACCAAGTTCAGAAGTGTAGCAAGAATTTCAGGAGGGATATTTGGAGAAGAAAACGCCATTTCTAGACTACGTACTAGCTGCCTTTGACTAGCCTCATTAAGTTGTGACCAGCAGCTAACAAAACCTGCAGCAAACAACTCTCGCCCAACAAAAGGCTGCAAAAGTTCAACATTAGAAAAGAGGAACACAACCAGAAACCCCTGTATATTTCTAGCACTTCCTTTTTGCTTGAAACTCTTTTAACTATTGTTTCTTTTTGTTCTCCTTGAACAACACTGAGGAAGAGAAGGTTGAAGAGGACACTACCTGCAGTTGAGCGAGTCTTGCACAAGTTCGCAATGCTGGACTAGGTGATTCTTTCAGAAGTTCAATGCTGAAATGCCTCATCCACTCTGCCCAATCCTCTTTAGTGCTTCTTTGAGAAGCCTCACCAGCGGTACGCAATCTGCCATCATTAACCTACATAAATGTAAACTAGAGTCAAAATACCTGACTAAACATCATGGGACTTTTGAAGAAAAGCAAATAAATAAATGAAATGAAATAAGGCAAACGTATAAAACTAGAAATACAACAATCCCTGCTACAACTCGAAATACAGGCACTAACTTCATATCTAACATCATGTTTCCTACATTAAGAAAGGAAGGTGCAATGATGGGCAAGGGATTTGACTCCAAAAATGGATTGAAGGCAGCCCCCCCCTAACTGGATACATACAGAATCCCTTTTATTTTTCTATTATATAAGAAAAGATTATATCTCCCTTCTTTGGTAAGTAAAATAGGGAAGTAACTTTTTCCCAACAAGAAAAAAAGAAAGAAAAGAGAGGAAGTAAATCAGTTTCATAACCTCCATGTCAGCTTTTTCAGCCCTTTCTAAATTGGACAGACAAGAGGGAATATATATCTGCTTCCCTTACAATGGTACCAAAAACAACACAAGGTAACTAATGAATTATCTACCTAGTGGAAGTGATCAAAATTTCATTGTTCCTTCACCCCTTGTCTCCATTCATGAAATCAACCATAGTGTAAATACCTCAAGACAGCAAAGCATACTCTAAGCTCACTCAGAATTAGATTTAGACCTGGATAGCAAAGTACAGACAGAAAGGCACATACTATGGCAAGGCATATAATAACTAGCAAATAAGTAGGACTCTTTCCCTCTTGTGGGGAAGGGAAGCGGCATTTCATTTCTTTTTGTTTGGTAGAGGGAGAAGGTGCTGTTATAGTTATGGGTGCTCAAACTCTGAAAGCAGTCAGAAAGGATGTCATCCCTGCCAGTAAGTACAAGAAACTTAAGTTCCAGTCCCTCACAAACAAAGAAGACAAACTACCTGATGGCTTTTAAGCTGCTTATGCATGTCCGTCCCAACCTCGTAGTGGTCATTCTCTCCATCACTCAAAGGATCACTGATGACCTCAACCGGGAACCGCCGATTTAATCTCTGAGCTGCGGTGCTCCCCAAAATCAGTGGCTCACGTTTTTCCAGTCGTCCTCGGATTTCTTCAAATTCCTTGTGCTGTATATGGAATACTTATTGTATCAAGAACAAATTCCTCAGCAGTATAAACCTTTATAATGTTGGGATGCTAGTGATGATAGGGGAAAAAGACTAACTCAGACCTGCAGCCTATGTTTAACCATAAGCTTGTGAATAGAAGGAATAAAAATGGTGAAGTCCTCTCCAAGAGCATGAGCTAGACAACAAAGTGCATCAACAGCATCCTTCCTGAGCTCTTCTTTGTTCCTGTAAATAGAAGGGGCACCACAATTTATCAACACAAACTTAAAGAAAGAATCACAGAGATCACATAGTACAAAGCTTTTATCAGGTAAGAACTTGCAATCCAGTCTGCCTCAGAATTAAAACACAATTTGAGTGATAGGGTCAAAAACAAGAAGATAAAATTAGTGAATAATATAAAAGACCAGTAATAGAATCATCCAGCAATTGCTCATGAAGAATACGGTAAGAATTGGCATGAAAAGGAAAGATAACTATATTTTTGATAGAACGTTGTAGCATGACTAAAATTGAAACACTAATAAAATGATTAGCCACTCAGAATTCTGAGTTGGGCCAAAAATTACTTGATGACCTTCAGTAAAAGTAAAAATCAGTTGCAACTAATATATACTCCAAAGTAATAAATTAAAATAGAAGGTTGTTTTTTAATTTTTACATAAGTGAGTCCATAGATAGAGATGGATCAGGATTTGATATCTGAGAGTGTACCCACTAGAGTCAACATCAAAACAACGTAGAACAGTAACCTCTTGTTTGGATGGTTGTTACCTATCGTATCGTATCGTATCGTATTGTTACTTTAAATACAATGTTTGTTTTGGTTGTTACTTAAATTTTATTGTAAAAATCCGTTGTTACGTAACGATGAAATGTGCCACTTTATGTAACGACCGATTTGGTGTGGTCGCGTCGTTTCCTTGTGTTTTTCTCTCAATCTCACTCTTCATTATTATTAAATAATTTTATTTTATCATTTACCCTACCTTTTTATATACCGTATCATAATTTTTCTTTATAATATTGCAAGTTTATTCATCATATCACAGGTGCGTGATACCATGAAACGACGCCAAAACAATACAATCCATCCAAACATTGTACTCATCAAACGATACAGTACAATACAATACGATACATTATAAAACGATACGTAACAACCATCCAAACAAGCACTAAATCTTTGTCATTTCATTTGTTATCTATTTCTTGAGAGAATAAGTCTCATATATCCTCGGTGATTAATGTAAGGGAAAAAAATCAGACCCGTCCAAGACAAGCTTCAAGTGATGCACAAGAGAAGATATGTGTCCAGTGACCTGCAAAATGGAAACGAAGAGAAGAAAAGAGGTAACGAAAATATGCCATCAAATGGAAAAAATGAACTTGGAAGGACTCCCTTTTACACCAACCTGCACACGAGGTATCAATCTTGTGAGAGTTTTGATTGCACCGCGTCTTACTTCTACTGAAGCATCCAATTTAAACAACCGAATAAGTGCAGGAAGAAGCAGATGCATATGCTCATCTAATGTCCCTGCAAAGTAAGATGAGACCAGTAGATACCTCAACATCAAAGCGATACAAACCAAGACATGGAGCCGAGAAAACAAAGGAAGACTGACCACCAAAAACTTCAAGCGTGTGGAGAATAGGAATAACGTATGTGTAGTCACTAAACCTCTCTGCATCAGTAAGAACTTGAATACAGCAGGGAAGTATATCAGCAAGGTACTTTCTGAATTCATCGTTGAGAGCCAAGCAAAGTTGCTCCACAAGATGCAGAATCTAAAATCAGAAGAGAAAATGACCAGTAAGATCATTATCCATAGTATCTGTTCTAAAATGCCCCACACGAAAAGTATGTGCGGTATTTTAATACCAACTGAAATTCTAATGGTCTTACAGGAGCAATGTGAACAGGTCTGTTAGCAACAGGCAAGCTGAAGGATGACCATATTTCTGATATCAGAGAGAGCAACTCTGGCAGATACTTGCGGATGTGCTACAAACACAAAATCATTTAAAAGATCTGAAGAAAATTACGAATCCAAAAGAATGACGAGTACAAGACATATAATATTATTAAAACGAAAATATTACCTGGCGGACAATAGATACCAAGGTTCCAAGCTTCCATGTTATAAATTCTTTTAGACCATCCTCACATGTTCGTACAATGTGAAAGAGATCTGGCAAAACCTACAGAAAAAATAAAAGAAAGAGTCATAATTTTGAGCATCTCTGCAAAAACCATTCCATAACAAATGTTTAGAAAAAGAATATACGAATTACCACCACTAAAATTTCAGTATATTCTACTTAAGTTTTCAACTTGCCCAGCATCACTAGCTGGTTGTCCCCTACTTTTACATGTTTGAAAGTAAAGATTTGACTTTTCTTTCGGTAATCAAAGAGTAATGCCGTAACGATTTGAGTTATCTTTATTCAGCTCAGATTCATTATCTCTTTCACCTTTTCGCAGTGTCTGCCGGGCGTGGATTGGCAGGCGAACTGTTCGCAAACCCTCAAAGAACCACATTTGATGAACTCACATTTCAAACGTTAATTTCCAGCCAAATTAAAAGGTAAGGCTGCAATGGAATGAGAACAACAATTCCTGTATCTGTCCTTATTGCAATTTATGTGAGCTAGTAAACTAACCTTAGGCAAATAAGGGACACAGCCAAGGCCCATGGACTGTACATGCAAAAGTGAGAAGACAAAAACAAATAAGTCCCAGGACTAACAGTGCCAAAAGTAGAAAGGAACAAAGCAGATAGTAATATAACAATCCTGCTTAAGAAAGAGTTGAAAAACAACGAGAAACAAGATGCCCAACAGAGTCTCCAGACCTTGAAAATAAACATAAGAGATCCAACCACTTTCTGGTGGTAACTTGACAGAGATGGATCCCTGAGTATCCGCATGAGTGAGTTGATAGCAACCTGCAGCAGTAGATTACAGTTAGACAAGCTAAAAATGAAAACAATAAGTTTCAGGTTTAAGTCTCACAGTGGAATAATAATCTTCAGATGTTGCAAAGGAGGGCCAGAGATCCATAGGCAATTCATCCATTGATCTTATATGTTGACCAGGATCACCAGTAACCCGGGTAACTTCACCATGGGATCCGGGTAAGCTTTGCTGATTGCGCTTGTGCACATGGGGATCTAATGCACCCATGATGCCAAGAACCTGCAAAATTCATCCTCAGTGAACTTACGTACTGCCTAATCCTACGGAAAAAACAATATCGGACAACAGCGATTGCAATTACCTTCAAAACCTCTCTTCTGGTTGACCAAGCCAGTTCACCATTGAGCAGTTTCAAGAGTAACCCAAGCAACTGAGGATACTCATTGTATGGAGTTATGACATATCTACGAACATTACAAATAACAAAACTTTCAGGCAAGATTTTTGAATATTCAAAAACTAAAGTAGTGCACCGGAACCACGAAAAAACAATGTGATGCAAACTACCAGCAAAAAATAATGGAAGTTTGAAAATTAAAGATAGCACGCCCAAGTCCAAATGATAGAAAAAGTACGTATGTAGCACAAAAAGTATTAGAAATAAGCCCCCATCATAAATTTTCTAGGAACCAAAAGAAATAGTAAGCAAAAGACTGATCGCAAAGGAATAATGAGATCAAAGGCTGAAGAAACCACATACCCTGTACTCTGTACAACTTGACCAAGTGTTGATACGGCCACTTCACGTTTGGTGGCAGCTGCCCCATCCAGTAGAGCTTCAACAATTAATGGCATAAGTTCTGAAATATACTGCCGCATGGCAAAGCCACCCTGAAGAGAGTATAGAAAAGAAACAAAACACGAGAGTCAGGGGTCTCAAAATGCACAAAAGTAAAAACTATCTACATGCATGATGACAACATTTGATCGTCTTGGATCTTTTAATGCAATCAAAATAGCTGATATAGAGAGCTGAAAGGATGTGGAGTCGTGCATGGGCTTTAATTCGTATCTCAATCTAATGATCTTTTCCTTCTAGACCTGATCTTTTGGCCCCTGCCTTGCTAAGCTATGATATCATTTAAGCTGCAAAACAATTCTTGACTGTATAGAACACAGAGGCACAGAAGACACCAAAAATTCAGCCTAAAGATCTCAGGGGAAGACCAACTATAACGTTCAAGAAACACTCCACTGTTCCGGACAGTTTAACTGGACACAGACACACGGCGCTAAGAATACACCTTTTAAGGCATAGCATAGTTGTGTGTGTTCATAAAAACCCGAAAAACCGAACCAAACCGAAAATCAAACTACAAATGAAGACTTGGCCCCAAACCGACTAAAAAACCGATACTTTTTTGGTTTGGTTTGGTTTGGTTTTGGTTTTGAATTTTAAAAACCGATCAAATTTGGTTTGGATTTGGTTTTAATAAAATAAAATAAAAACGAACCAAACCGACTACAGAAGTAGCTATTTAAAATTTATTATCACAACAATATATATGTATATTTTTATCCAAAGTTTCTAAAATTTTATGGTACATGTTAATCGTTTGCACTTTTAGTCTAGCTCTTTGCTATTATAATAATCTATTTCTTTACCTTTACATTCTAGTTTGATTGGTACATTTTTTTGGCTAACTACAAAAATCTATTTCATGTTAAAGATAATCCATTTTAATTTTAATTGAGCCCTTAAATTATTCATCACTATTTGATTCAATTATCATCAATATATATTGGTAAATGATAGATTTCTCAAAGAGCAATTGATTTGATAATATTACGTTGAAAATGTAGTCGCCGAAATATGTGTTTGGTAGTGTATGTCTCATATTTAAGAAAGAAAAACCGATAAACAACTGAAAAACCGACAAAAACCGACATAAACTGAATCGATAAAAACCGACTTAATTGGTTTGGTCTGGTTTGGTTCCAATATTTGAAAAACCGACTTACTTGGTTTGGTTTCTTTTTAGGGAAAACCCGATCCAAACCGAAAAATGAATACTCCTTGTGCATAAAATACCAAAAGTACCATTATACCAAATAATTTTGTTTTCTCATTCAGTACAGAAAGTCCCATCATAACAAAATAATTTGTATTTTAAGTAGTGGGACGTACAACAAGTCACGTCAACAACAAATTGGGAATGTAAAACTTAACTAGTTTCTAGATATAGAAAAATAACAATCACTTGTTTCTTTTTTATAACCTAGAAAAATACCAATCATTTTGAGGCGGACAAAAAAGGAAACAGTGTCAAACAAATTCGGACAGGGGGAATATATCCTTTATAGGCATTCAATCCACCCGGGTCATCGACAGGCTCGGATACAGGTTGACTTAAGCCCCTTATTTAATTTTCAATACGAAATGCGAGACAAAAGTTGGAGTACAAATAAGTCCAATGCGACAAGGAGGTCAACAGCACAGAATATTGGTAGCAGCCTATCCATTAAACAGGATTAATCCAGCAATCGTCAGTTCTCCTAGAACGTGAAACTTGAAATGCACTTTTACTAAATGAGAGAGGCTGAGAAAATAAAAAGAGAAAGGAAGTAGAATTTAACAGCAGGGAATCATATCATGTCTTGAGGTAAAGTTAAAGAGTACACATATAACTGAAAAGTACTGTGAAATACCTTTTTTAATTGAAAACTGTAAATCACCTTAAGATAGGATGTTCTCACTTAATAATCGAGTAAATTAACAGACGCATAAAATAAGGTCAAGTACCACAAAGCTAAATTCAGATAAAGGCAACTCTTAGGTCACAGTGATTGTGATGATATAGGAAAAGATTAGAGCAAATAAGCGCACATTGAGCATATGATATATCTGGGTGAGCTAAAAAAGAAATATGCGGATTTTGTCATTACCATGTGATGCTAGAGAAGCAAGGAGAAAAATAAACTAAACTTCTGGCTAATAGGAAACACACACTATTGAGGAGCTGAAGTCAATTTATTTACAATATCTGTTTACAGTATAAGAAAGCATTTTACAGTTTTAATTTATAAAGAGCCAACGAAAGAAACAGTACACAAAGGAAACACACTAAGCTTCTCTAGACAGTGCTGCATGAGAGAGATTAGGCAAGGCCGTAAGGGGGATCAGTATGAAGAGACAACATACCACTCTGGCAAGATCTCCAACAGTCACTAGAACTCCACTAATAATGCCACTATTCGCATTGACTCCTGTGCCTTCACAGAGTTTCGCAACAAGAGCCTGAAATAAATGGAATTACAAAAGAAAAAGGGATGAAAGATGGCACAGTACATATAAGTATAAATGTTGGACCTTGTGTATGGGAGCAATGTATGGAAGAACTAATCGTTCACAATTGCGAATCAAGCAACCCAATAACTTTGCACTCTCTTCTTTACATTTATTATCTGCACTGCTAACAGGGTAAGAGATGTAAACATAACAAGCTTTACAGAGATCAAAAAGGAAGGAGACTCTTTCCATTATCAAAGGCCATATGAATACCTTTGTTCTAGGTAAGTTAAGAGCTGAATAAGATGGCGACGAAGTGCTGGAAGAACATATGCTGGATTCTTTTCAGATAGTCTACCAGCTAGTGAAATTGCATAGTCACGAACTTCAAAATGCTGGAAAAAGAAATTATGCACATAAGCATGGTAAAAGTACATATATGATGGAGAAGAAGACAAGGTGGTCCATGTCCTAATAAATCATATAAAGAGGCATTTTGCGGCATCAACACTAAAAAATAGGTATTAGATATTCACAAAAGCGGACAGGACTTTTTCGCAGGTTGAAAGTTAGGCTCTTGTATGTTTTCCTCTCATGTCCAATCTCTTTGTTTTATGCTTCTAAGCTCTTATTAGCCAAAAACGACTTGAAATTTGCACATAAACAACGAGCCTAAATATCTGAATTTTTAATTCTCTGTGTAACAAAGAGCTAGTTAAAAAAGAGGATCCATGTATCCCCCGCTTCTTACACAAGCGATTAAATTGCCTACAACACAATTTATCTTTCTCAAATTGCAAGCGATCAAAATGGCACCCTATGCAACATGCCATGAGAAAATGGCGAATGCTCTAGAGTCTAGACCTCTATAATGACTTCAAAACAAGGGCAGTTAGCTTCATTCAGTCAACTTTGTTGACTTTTGCTGTCATTGCTAAAACCTAAAGGACAAATGCATATACTTTCTTAAGTAGCAAAAGCATTTATTCTACTCCTTTCTAGTATATAAAATCCGTCTTCTAACAAAAATATCTATAGGAAAGTACACCACTAGAATACTTTCCATTTCGACTACCCATAGCTCAAATGAAAGAGGAGAGTTAACATATAGGATTGTTTTGGAAAGTAAACAAGGAAGATTTTGGAGTGAGAAAGCTTGCAATAAACAAGGGTCTGTTTCCATTAGCACTATCTTTGTGCTAAGTTCAATTTTTAATGAAATCTGTTACCATTTCAAGAAAAAAACTTGCAATAAACAGTGGTTGCAAAATGAACGGCTGAGTTTACAAAACCATGCATTAGTTTATCCATAAGTTTTTAAGAGCACGGACGTTACTCCCTTCCCTTTCCTGAATAAGTATATATAAATAACCATGAGACAGTACATTTTGCCTTCCATTTTTGCATTTTTTACCTTTTTTCCATTTTGGGAGTTAAACGATGTGCTAAGTTGTTTTATCCATGTACTGAGGCATATAACACTGGCGTCATCTAAGCAGGCAATTACAACACGTTGAAGAGATTGACATTAATAACTACAGACCACATGAATTAAATACCTCGTCATTTAAAGTGGCAAATATAGCGGTCAAACTATCAGCCTGAGCCAGAAACTCATCGAATCCTCCATCAGCATACAGAGAAGAAAAAATTGAATGCCGAACAGTAACATCAGCGTCGGCAACAGCAGCGATGAGAAGTTTTTGCACAATCTGTAAAAATTAACTCAGTTAAAAAAGACTCCTAAATCACCATGCGGAAGACCGGAAATAAAAACCTTAATATGCATGATGTCAAGGAGTACTTATCCACCAAGTGGAAAAGACACTTAACATGAGAAACTGCTCAAGGTTTATTGACAGTCTTCTGGAGATTTACAAGATTTTGAATCACTAAGAACTACAATTACCAAGTGAAATGACCCCAATGGCCAGCTAATTATATGATCAGGCCAAACATGAGACTACGAACAAGTACAGACATACTAAAAAGTTTTAGTCACACTACAAAAAACATTATCATTAAGAGAATGAAATAAAATGGTAGAATCCAGGAACTTGAGACAATTTATCCCAGTAGACCATACCCATCTGCCATAGAGACCAAATGACTTGAGACACCACCAGAAAAGCACATCATAAAGCTATACAATTTCTCTTTTTCATGAAAAGCCAACCCTTGAAGACCCTTCCTAAAATCAATCGACGTTCAGTAAGAAAGCACAAAAAAACAAAGAGAACCAAAAGATAAACCTGTGAATCTACCGTTGTCTAAAACCATCATTATAGTCCTAATTGGCAAAGTCTAGAGTGTAAAGTAAATTGAAATCATATGTTACCAATTTTTTTGGAAGAACTTATAAAAATGACATTGAAGTATGATTTATAGAGTAATGGCTCAAAGAAGAGATAAAGGTAATCAAATGTTGCACAGCACACTATACAAACACTAATGACCATTGGAAAGAAATTAGGACAGTTCTTGGGATGAAGCAATTAGCATGTCCCAAACATTGGACTTAGCTGACCAATGAAAAGAAAGTAGGACAATTTTTGGGATGGACGGAGTAAGTAACATATGCTAAACTTGGAATCAGTCCAACCACTAAAAGCTAGCTAATCTTTATAGCAGGCATCCAAAACACAATCCACTAAAAGAGACGCCTGCCACCTCTTTCACGAAAAGGGGATAAACCGGCTGAGAGATTGATAGAAAAACTATATTATTGAAGCCACTCATAAAACTGAATTATACATCCTTATACAGATATTAGGGCATAGATTCTTTTCATAGGCACGTATTTGAATGCGCAGATAATTAAGAAGTGACGAACCAGGGAACCATATAATACCAAGAGATAGTGTTTAAAAGCAAACCTCTTCAACAAGTCGACGTCGCTTTCCACTGGCACGATTGATTCTACTAGGACTAAACTGGGTAGAAGACATCGCCAAGAAAGAATTTGCTACTAGTTTGCAGCAACATAGCGCAGCATCTTTTCGTGTAGCTCCATCCTCATCTTCTAAATATACAACAACAGACTCCCTTGCAAACTCAAGAAGAACATGACCCTATAATGCCACAGGTCTTCTATCAAAGTAAACTAATGAGAAGGGGAATAGAGTGCACAAAATATAGACGACAAACCTTGAAATTAAAACGAGCAAGAGTCTGCAAAGCAAGTTGAACTAGCGCAGGACCACTCAGTTCTGGTACTTGGGGGGTAACTGTTGCAATATGCCCTCGACTCATAGCAGTTGATTGTCTTGAGAGTGCATGATGAGATCTGGAGAGAATTGCAGAAATACATTCAAGCAGCCGATCTTGAATGGTCGGCAACAAAGATGGAATGCTGAGACACAGAAATACACATGTTATCCTTGAGCAACACCAGACAAAAGAACCCAGTTCATGAAACTTCTGCTCAAATTCAGAAATAACCTTTCAGTTATTTGCTCCAAGGCTTCCACTAGTGTCAGGGAAAGCCCAGCAGAAAACATAGCATCCAAGAGACCACGAACATGAGGCTCCATGGCTGGTCCCATTGCTTTAGCAATATTTCCAACACATGCCAGAGCCTCAAATGAGGGCCTGCCTCTACGGGGAGCAATCTGAGAGAAACATACGCATGTCAGGGTTATTGCTTCAAGCATATACATGTCACAGAAAAACCTACAACACCTGGAAGATAACTTCTTTTAATATAAAACCCTGAAAAGATAAGTTTTCTGGAAACAGTTTCAGTTACTCAAGTCCATCTGCAATGAAATATATGGCATACCGCATCACGCAAGTGAGAGGTTATTGTCGGCAAATAGTTAATGAGTTCACCATCCAGAGCACCAGCCATCTCCCCAAGAGCGATGAACCCACTGGCACGTTCTGCAGGTATTTTAAGGACATGAAGTATATGATTCATGCATATCTGTAGAAGCAAAATCAACAAACTTGAGGTTACAGCAGTCAAGATACAAGATGTAAATCTCAATCACCGAGATTTTCCAGTTAACCCAAAGCAGCTTGAATCATTAAAATGAAGTCAAATGTCACAAACCGTTAAATAGTTAGTCACAAATCGATCACGCAGGAAATGGGCAATTCGAGGAAGTAGAGAAGTTATGCTGAGACGAACTAGGCGATCTCGGTGCTCCAGGTATCTTATAACAATTTCCGCAACCTCCCTGTATCTTGACATCATGAACTCTCCTGTATTCCTGCACATTTTGATGAAGAAATCTGCATGCATCAGGTAACATTTATCATACCACATCCAGATAATAGTGGGTCCAATTCCCACATCATGTGACTTGAGCATATTATTCAACTTGCGCCTGTAATCTGACATTATTGTTTATGAAGGAAACAACTCAAAATAAGCAAATAAATCCTTGAGACTATAGTTGTCATGGAACATACTAGCATAAGTGCATACATGGCAATACAGCAAAGAAAAATTTGTCCTCCTATAGCTAGCAGAGGTACCTCACCCATAATCAACCACTTGACCACAACCCTCTTTATGCAGCCATTCCTCGCCTCAGTACCTACCCTTCAGCGTTATCAAAGGCGAAAAGCGCAAAAAAGCTCTAAGGTTTGTTGGGGCCTTAAGCGCAAATAAAACATGGGCTTTAATGATGAAAGGTGAAACTAGTTCAGGCAAAACAAATTCACGGCCTATCATAGAACTGAAACCAAGAACACCAACTCACGCATGCTTCTGAAGGTATGATACCCATCAAATTTGTTTAAAAGAACAAGCAGAGAAATCCATGGCAAAGTAACAAGATAATATCTTATACAACTTGACCACATAGTATAGCTCAACAGAGGATCCTGTACATATACGTAGTCAACTAATGGTAACTGAGAAGAGAAATACCAGCAACAGCCAAAACCCAATACTTTTTGCAGAGGATTGTGAAAAGGACTGAAAAACCCAATACTTTCTTCATTAAAAGGACTGAAAAACAAGGTACCTCGACAGATCGTAGTCAAGCTACAGACCACAAATACATTCTAGATACAACGGCTATAAGAACAAGTAGGTAGTACACACTTTTTTGGTATAAGTCTTGTACATGGAAGTTCTTTCCCTCATTTATAAAATTATTTTCTTTATCCAAAAAAGGGAACAAGAAGGTAGTAGATGGTTGCACCTAAAACACACATGTAACTGGCCTCGGACTTGAGGTAGACTGACTCTTAGGTCCTACATGATATAACCAAAGATTTTAAGTCTCCAGTTTATCAGACAGCCATGACAGCAATTTAAAACAGCAAAAGGAACTCTCAATTATTTTCCTACAATGAAAAATAATATGATACAGTTTGATAGCAAACCTTAGCAGCTCTCCCACCGCGAGAAGGGAGCCATGTATACTATGAACAGGCGCAGTTCTGGTCAATCCATCTTGGGTAGCCTCAAACATCTTATAATACCTGCCAGCACCACCAATTTTAGAGCAGATGAAATTTGCCACAACGTTCATAAGATACTGATAAAAATGACATTTTTACTGAAAAACAAGAAGGGAGGAGAGAGAAGTAGACATACCACTGGACACGCCATCGTGTCTCGCGCTTTTCAATAACGCGAAGGCAGGCACGCAATGCCTCAACAGCCTTCTCTCGAACAGCCAATGTTGGATCCTTCAGAGCAACCCAAATAACCTCCACAAAGTCCGGCACATGAACATTGAAAACAGTTGAAGCATTTTCCGCCATTTCCTAAATTTAAGACAAAGATTGAAACAGGAACAGCATCAGCAAGTACTTAGTAACTGGAATTCAATAACAGCTGCTATGTGGTGGGTGATATGGAGAAAGAGAAATCATAGATTTGTTTGGGGGAAAAGAGAATTTTAATTAGTCTGTAACATAGATGTATGTTTTCGCTAATTTTTTGTGTAACATGGCATATGTAAATCATGTGAATGCCATGCTTGACTTACTTGGTTCATTACACAATCTGTAATGAACAATTACTGGAACTTGCCAATAAATTATCTTTACCTAGCAACGAAAAGAAAAGATAGAGATTCAGGAAGGCTGGACCTATTTAGAAACTCCAGATTGCCAATTAGGCACTTGAAAATTAATGGGGGCTCTGCTGTTTCAAGTTAGCAGCTAGAAATGATTGAATAGTGTACAGATAATAACTTCTTTTGTATTACTTGACAGATTAAATCCCAGTGGCGTACAATATTTGGTTTTCAGTGATTGAGTAAGACAGAATTTTGGTTTAAATAACCTACTCTCTAGCAAAGTATGTGTATTTGAATATTGACATGTTACCTTCCCAATTGATCATTTATGGCTATTGCTTACTGAAATGACATGGCAGCTTGAGTGTGTGTTTAGCTATTTGAATTTCTTTTGACAAGCTACAACATAAAGAAGTTTAGTTAAAGTATTATAAGAATGACATCTATATTTGTATAATATGAACCATTTCACTCTTCGTTCCATGATAACAGAATAACACTAGTTAATCTTTAGGATATGATTCTTGTTAGATAGTTATGTGGAAATAGTCCTAGTCCCATATGTAGTAGGAGTAGAGTATGTCCTAGTCCCGTATGTAGTAGTAGTAGAATATGTCCTAATCCTATATGTAGTAGGAATAGAATATGTATTATATATAGGGCTTATTGTATCATTGTTAATAAATAGATTTTTCTCCCGTGCATTCTCACATGGTATCAGAGCTTCAGTGAGAAAATTATCGTTGTGCGTCATTCCAGCGACATCCGGGAAGAAAGATCTCATCGCCGTGCAAATTTCCGGCAACTTCGTTTTGTTCCAAGGGTTCATCACTGCTAAGTGGTACTGTGCATATACCAGTACCACCATCAGATCTGAAACCCTTGTGCGACTAAACCCCAGAAATTTCAGTCCCATCGGAACAGAAAAGTCAGTCACCGTGCGTCTTTCCGGTTGACGACTCAAGATTGATTTGCGTTATCTCCTCATCGGTGACTGTTGCGCGAAAACCAACACTACCAACTTGTTCGGAATAGTCAGGCAACAAAATCCCAGTCAATCACTCCGGCAGAAAGTCCCTCATGCGCCGCCAAAACTAGGGTCCCGACGAGCTACAGTAACTTTTCCGGCGCGTGTGAGCCATTCCGGCCATTTTTTGACAGAACTTCTTCAGGATAACTTACTTGTCCAGTGATTCCGATCCTACCCATATAAATTACATCAAATTCTGACAACTTTTATTTTTTACGGCGTGAACAATGTACTTTTACCAGCGTGAACAATAATTTCCAGAAAAAGTTTATGTTTTCTGGTGGTGTTTCAAAACCTATTTTGTAGTTTGGAATTTGGCTTAGTCTCACTATTTTAAGATTTTTCCGGCGACCTTTCGGCCAACTCCTGTTTATCAGCAACCACCTGGTTTTGTTGCTCAGGGGGAGTCTAGTGGCCTTGTATGTCGAATGATCAGCTTGTAAATATTTTCACCAAGTCCCTCACTGGTCCTCGTATTAGTTACATATGTAACAAGCTCGGTACATATGATTTGTATGCACCGGCTTGAGGGGAGTGTTAGATAGTTATGTGTAAATAGTCCTAGTCCCATATGTAGTAGGAGTAGAGTATGTCCTAGTCCCGTATGTAGTAGGAGTAGAATATGTCCTAGTCCTATATGTAGTAGGAGCAGAATATGTATTATATATAGGGCTTATTGTATCATTGTTAATAAATAGATTTTTCTCCCGTGCATTCTCACAATTCTAATAGTAAATACTTTGTATTCAATTTTGAGATAGCCTAGGTACCTTCTAAGATAGTGACTGATACAATGGCAAGTTGGACAGTGGAAATGTTTTTGATGATTTGGCGAGAACAGAACAGTAGAATCTTTTAAGGGTGGACTGTGGAGAGACCGTATCAAAAAAAGAAGGCTTCATTTCAGTTGTATCTTCGGTGAAAATAAATTTTTTTTTTTGAATATTCAAATGAATTTTTTGAGGTGTTAAGTCAAATCGCTATGTAATATTACCACAATATTAGTGTGCTATCTAATGAAAAGATCTCGATTTAACCTATCAACAAAAAGATCCTGATTTATCAAAAAATAGTTACCGACTTAAATTTATGTAATGAAAATCACCAGCTTTAAGTGTTCAACATGCTCGATGACGTAAGTTTCACCTTATTACAATGCTCTATATTCATATACACCAAACAGCCACTAAGCATCCCCTGGGTTAGTAACTATGGTTATGTAATGTTTCAATTGTAACTAAGTGCTCCAACATAAAGAATTACACAAGATACTTGGTACTCTTATGGAGAATGAATAGCATTAACAAAATGAATAAGACAACACCGAAATTGGAAAATAACAGAACAAAAAAGAATTGACAGAACAATCCGAAGACGACTACCAAATGGTGAAAGACATATCTTCAAGCAACAGGAAAACATCATATGACAAGTTCACCAGCTTTTTGTTTGTAAGCTAGCAGTCAAGTCTATAACGTTTATAATATAACTCAAATCTTCCCCATCACATAAAGATGAAAGAAATAAAATCCAGCTTCAAAGCTTCTGCTTATACATCATCAAAAAGGAAGATGTTAATCATACCTTTAATATTAAGACGGCAGCAAAGAAACGATACTCAATTCTTTCACCACGAAGCCATCCTAGTGCAACTTTTACCTGAAAATGCGAAAGAATTGAGATCCTGAAGTCAGACAATGAGAAATCTGAAGTAGCAAAATGTTACACACCTGACGTTCCACTTCATCTGCAGTCATTGCACCGCCAGATCTAGCTAGGTGACCCAGAACTTTACTAGCAAGGACCAAGATTTCACGATCACGCTTTGTTTCAAAAACAGCTCGCATGTAATTGGAGAATTTTGCCACTTTTGATGCATTTTCACTGATGGTGACATCTATTAGTTCATCAATAGCCCTCAATGCTCCCAGATTTTCAGAAACTTCATTACTATCAAGAAATGTAGTAATACGTTCATATAGATGATCCATAAAACGAGCAAAAGCTTCTCCACTAAGATCACGAGCTTCTTCCTCTACGAGCCGCCTCAAGGCCGATGTAGCCCCATCCTACCAGAGAGTGTAAAATAAGTAATACTGGCATGGTGCAAAAGTTTGCAACATCGACACAAGTATTTAAAATGAATTTAGAAGAGAGAGGAGTGCATCCAACAACATGCAATCTAAAACTACAAAAACAGCAACACCACACATAACATTTTAAATGCATATACATTTAAAGCGGAGTTTTACATAAACAAAACAAAAACCCACATCAGTATCAATATGAAGCACTCTATGCAGAAAACTGCTCTGTTAACCCTTCAATAGACAAATGAAACTGGCAAAGTGAATGAAAATACAAAAAAACAAACCTGGTATTCCCATGATTATCCAAACCAAAGGTTCACCAAGATGGTCTGATATAAAATTTAAAACCAGGACTGTTCCATCTCTCTCAATAGATAGAGGAGGAAAATAAACAAGTGCAATTAACAAGAAGCTTAGAGGAGAAGACTTGTATATTAAACAGATCGGCTACTTCTATCTGGTGACATGATTTCAAACAGGATTAGTCATGATAAATATTAAAAACAGGAAAAGAGAAAAGGAAAAAGGTCAAAAGCGTTTATTAACCTTTTCTTTCTTGCCTGAAACTAAAGTGTATCTAGCATTGTGCTGTCTTTCTTGATATCATCTTTCGGATACAAGGTTACAAATAACTATGTCCAAGATTTTCGACGGAAAATCAAGAAACAACTCAACATATTTTTTGTTTTACTTATGGTGTAGCCGTGTAGAATGGAACTTGCAAATGAAGCTGAATCTATCTTAGAGCTCCTACGGATTCAGATAGGATTATACTTGATATACATAAGTCCAGCATATTGTCAGTACTGTTTATGAATAAAACTTTACCATTTCAAGACAAAACGCAAGATGTGGCATGAGCTAAAATCTTGGACAAAGTTACTCATAGAGAGCAATAAATAATAATAGCTGTGTCCAAGATTTGGTTTTGGCACATCTTATGTCATCTTTTATCCTCAATTCATCATAAAATCAAAATCAGAGCACTAAATGTATGTCTGGTCACACTTCCTCACCAATTCAATCAAATGTAACAGCAAAAGTAAAAAAAATACACAGCAACTTAAAAGAGAATGGCAAAACGAAAATTAAATTATAGAACAAATTTAGCAAATAACTCCAAAAAAGAGAATTTGAAAGAACCTTAGGATTGCCTCTAGTGCAGAGGTCAGCAAGAACTCTATTGAGAGCATCAATATTTCCGGCACCGGTGGTTGCAACTGGATAACGGATCGCCTGACTGGTGGTAGCCATGCTTAATTCACACACGCGCCACCACAAAAAACCCTAACACGATCGACAGAACATTTTATTTCCGTGTGATGTGCTGCTGCTATACACATACACAAAAAGAGAAATTATAGAAATACACATGTGTTCTTTATAATTTGTAAGAGAGTGAGTGAGCTTCTCCGGAAGAAAGTAGGATAAATTGACGTTAGGTTTTTAACGGGTAAAAAACCCTTGCCCACTGTGATTCCCTTTTATTACAGCGTGTACTTGGCTGTGGGGCACACAAGTTTACGCGCTCCGTTACCGTTTTATTCTCAGTGAAGGAAAGAAACAACATTTGATTATTGCTCTATTTGCTACTAAGTATTTGATTCTTTAACAAAATGAGACGTTAACTTATGTAGCTTGTTTGGATGGTTGTTACGTCTCCAATTCTTTGTATTGTATTGTATTGTATTATATTTTGATAAATATAATATTTAGATAGATAGTATTATTTATCGTCTTTTATAATATTACGTACCAACAATACGAAAAATAAACTTATAAATAATATTATACACAAAATTAGGTACGGGGTAAAATTACTATATAAAAAATACATATTAACTGATAAAATATAATTGTTTAATAATAAGGAAGGGCAATATGAGAAAAAAATATAACGAAATAACCACACCAAATCGATAGTTACATAATTTGTCACTTTTCATTATATACAATACGAAAAAAATTTAAGTACAATCGAAATAAACGTTGTATTTAAAGCAACAAAACAGGTAACAATCATTCACACAAGCTATTAATTAGTTTGGACTGTACATTGTCCGATGAATAACCTATCAAAACTGAACAAAAGTATAAGTTGCTATAAGATGCTAAATAATTTTGATGCACAAGTGAAATTATTATGCATAAATTATTTATGCATTAATAAAGAAGAGATTTTTATATTTGAATTACTTACTTTACAAAAATATTTTTATGTTTAAACTATTTAATTTGTCACATTTTATCCTGGATAACACATTGATTATCACATTATGTGATGATCAACTCCTAACTTCAACGATTGATTTAGACCTATTCTTGTCATGGATTATCAATTTGATAGATATAAAATGGGTCTTTAATCGTCTTGATGAGGTTTTTCATGTCATAAGGACATAGGTAGTGTTGATTTCGATAGAATCTATTATATATCTATATATTATTAAAAAGAAGGAAGTCTGGCATGGGATTATGACAAGTGACGACGTAGGAGAATGTCATATGTTAGTTTTTAGGACAAAACTTAGTTATTAGTTTTAAATTTTAAATTAAAATATTTAAATATCTATTTATTGGTTGCGTAAGAACCTAAAATTAAGGAGCACATCCTACAAACTCCCCCCCCCCCCCGTCCAACTAGTGATATGCTTCCCTCCCTTTTTACTTTACCCTCGTAATTACCTTAACTTAGTCACTTAAATTAAAGTAATC